>NC_047511.1:12374913-12546190 GCF_902827115.2 Pseudochaenichthys georgianus | reverse complement strand
TCTTATTTCTTGTCTTTTTATTTGTATTGTATAATGCCATGTGTTTTAAATGCTGCTGCAACACAAAGATTTCCCAAATTGGGATCAATAAAGTTCTATCTATCTTAAACGAACAACCAGTGTTCCGGGTGAGGATCATCTCTTTACAAAAATATTCAAGTGCTAACCCATATTGTTACTTCTAAATGAATTTATTTCCAAACATATTATAATGCAGTGTGATGTAAACAACAAAAAGTACCACAGAAGTATGCTTAATATTTATTCATCAATCAACCACATCAATAACATTGTTTTTAAAACAATAAAATGGTCCTCTCTGGCAATGATTTATTTATGCGTTTCACCACAATACAAGTAAAAGGCCACCATAAGGGTGTATGTCTTGATTCTAGAGCGTTGGGGTTAGTCTAACATGAAAAGCATGGACAACAGAACATAAAATCAAGTTATGCAAACGATTATAACATACAGTATTAAGAAATCATACAACACAACAATTTTTTAATGATTTAACTATGTATATTAAACATGTACATTCTATGTGTCAATAAAATATAACAATGTATTAATTGATGTTTATCTCAATGTCCCTAATTATACATCCTAAAAGACTGTGCATTGTACATGTTGATTTAAGTACTTCAATCAATCAGGTTAATAGCTGGAGATCAAAAAGGAAATATAACTGACAAAGCAATTAAAGCAAGGAACGCAAACGAAAGCTGTTATTGGCCTGCGGTGTAACAGGTGCAGTCATATAAAGTTAATGACAGGTAAATCCTATAAGAGATCGAAAATAATAATGATGCATAGGCATCCCGTTCTGGGAAGAAAGGGAAAGACGTCCTGCTCTTGGACAATAATGTGCTCACCAAGTTGTATGGTAACCAGCAAGATATACTTGGACATTTAGGAATTTACATTCTAGTGTTTCAAAAAGGATCAAAAGTGAATGGTTCATTGCTCAGGATGCATTCCAGGGAGGCTGAGCATTTTGTTCAATACAATTTAAGTTGTGTACAAGTGAAATATTTGGCCTGATGCTGCGGCATAGGGAAAAGTCATATGGTCAACATATTCAAGTGTGATTTTCCATTGAGGAGTATGAATACAATCTCTAAATATAAAGTCAGTAAAGTATTTACATTTCTGATAGCACATCAAGTCTTGGCAGATATTCGTGCTTGAGAGCAGCAGCAATCTGGGGAAATACAGAGAAACAAAAAAGAGGGGCAGATCAGAAACCAAATTTGAGGTTTTTGAATATACAATGTATGTTAAGCATTAATTAATACAAAAGTAACAGCAACATGTCTAGGTTGAGGCTAAATCAACAAAGATACTGTACATTAATTCATAAGTAAATTACCTAAATTATGTTTCCTTCTTCATCCTCACTGGTGTCTGGACTGCTTAGGCCACTTTGACTTTCCTCTTCATGTTGAAGCAAAGAAGCATCAGGACCTAAAGCAGTCTTGTACTGCTGCAGTACCACCTGCAACCTCTCCGACGCCTCAGCATGCTTCCTTCTTAGGATGCACTCAAGTCCTCCATTCCCCTTGTCTACATCTGAAAATACACAAAATATTGTTATATGGACATACTACAAAGTAAGATTGCTTCACGAGGCCAGAGCACTTCAATGGAGTATATTCTCTCCCATGTACATATAAAGATGATTGTCACTGTCATGGGACATCATTATGTAAAATGGCCGGGTCAAATGGGCAAAGGCCATTATACTCCATCCAATTTCTGTGACCAAGAATGATTTGGGCTGACTTTTTTTCCCCAACTCATACTTTACAAGGTAGGTTAAGTTTTGCTTTCAACTTACCTTCCTCAGCCACCTTATTTTTTAGAGCAACTGCCATGTTCTGCAACCATGTGCAATACTGCGCCATCTCCAACACTAGGATGCCTTTCTCCTCGTGCAGTCTCCGTGTAAGCATCACTTGATCCAGTATATTTTTCTTGGCTGTAAAGTTAGCTAAAATCCAATCACAGTTATGTATATACACATGACTCACATTTTCATTATAGCACAACAATATATTTAAAACTCCAAACATGTACTTTCAAAATAATCAAATGTATACACAATAAGAAAACTTAAGATATACCCTTAAACTAAATGAACATTCTAACACTCTACATGATATGTGCATAACTCAGCAAGGTATACCTTCATATAACAGAACTTCAAATTAATTATTATGAAATATCTGAAAACTGACCCATGCCATGAACTTCCCACGGCCACAGCGCGGACATGATGCTCCCTCCAGAGAGGGAATGCTCCACCGCAGCAACATCTATGCCTCTGGCAGAGTCGTGTACCAGCTGGTTGTATTTCAGTATCTCCTGGTTAAGGCGCTTTTTGTCGTCTGCAAGCTTCCTTCGAAGTCGATGGCGGAGCTTGCTGCTGTCTGAAAAAGACATGAGGTAGAGGGATAGGGATATGTGACAAACTATATTTGCAAGTGCAAAAAATATATATAATTCAGTAGGTTGAATCTGCAACCTAAAACATTATATACCATTCTGTCGGTAAAGGGATTGCTTCCACTGCCTCACACTTAGGTAAAGCCCCTCAATGCTTTGCTGCAGTGCTGTTTGAAGGATGTCTTCAGAAGTACCCGATGTTCCTGTAGAAATAATATTGGCAGTCAAATGTACTGTTACACAACACGTAACGGTTTTGAGAAACAAAGTTGTGCAACATATTTAACACCTTTTAACACAAATTGATGGTACAACTATGGAAACTGGAACATATCAGAGATAAACATGGACACATAGTTGGCTTGCTATGGCTTGAAGATGATGTCCCCGTCTACTGAAATCCAGTGAGGGTCCCATTACGTGGCATGACAAATCAACCTTATATCATTGGCTGCTCTTTAGGATCAAATCTGTAAATTCAAACAGTCATGGACAATGATATGTAGCTGGTGTCATCTCGTCGTGCTTACCAGATGCCCATTCCTTCACGTCGGAAATCCACGTCGACACCATGTCATCTGAGACACAATGTAGCTCCGTCTTGAGTTCTTCAAGACTTGCAGTCTCTTCCAGGAGCCTCTTACTCGTCTGATAAACAGTAGACGATGGACATTTATCAAGATTAAAACTTGCTATGATTAACAACAAGCCATGTGCAAATGACAAAGGACACAACAACACCTTTAATAGGAGGCTCACCTTCACATATCTTGTGGAAAGTGCCTGATGGAGGGTGTCACCTTTTTTCCTGTTCCATCCCATAGCATGCACTGTGAGCATGTCCAGTCGTGCTTTTGAAAGCAATAATGAGGTTATGATGTGTCATCTAAAAAAGTATGCAATAATAGGGCAAGACCTTCCACTCACCTGCTTTGGACATGTATTTTGTTGTCAGGGCACAACGGGACAGGTAGCTGTTGACCTGCTCCACCTCTTCCCCGGCGGTCATCCCTGCTCCCTCCTGGTTCTTTCCACTCCATATAATCTGATGGTAAAAGGTTGCTGGAATTGTTGTGCAAAGAGGCTACATACTACTATACTAAACAGTATAGCTTAGATATTTACTACTTCAGTATTATAAATATAAAAAATATAAATGTACAGGATACAAAAATATTTCACATACCTCGCATTTGGTAGCATGGACTCGAGCATGCATTACACTGAGGAATGGCTTCATGGTGGTCAGCTCCTGGAGAGCAGGAAGGACACTTGCAGCTTTCTCCATGTACGGCCAGTACTTGCAAGCCACATCCATGGCGAAGAACTTGGCTTTGGCTGGCATGAGTTCCTTTTGAAGATACAGGGGGTAGGCGAATATCTCCCCCCTGTACATATTTAAGGCCTTCAAAAGAAACCCATGGCGACATACAGCCACCTCCATCCCTTCTTCATCCAGCTTAGAAGCCCTCCTTGACGTCTCCCTCGCTGCTGTCCACTGGGAGTCCCCACATGTGCCTCTTCCCTGGGTCTAAGACACGCATTACATCATGACAAATCAGTTAAAAGCAATGGAATCACGATCTACACCATTTGTTCTAATTATCTGATTTTGGAGTAGATGGTAAGGAGAAGTAGCTGAATTTGAAGAAAGTCAGGGTCGGATATACATGGCTATTTTTGTGATATACCTATAAGGTAAAATTATGAATAAAAACTTGCATTTGTCAGTGATCTCTGTATTTTGTCGACAAATGCAGCCACCGCGCTGTCTTCTGCTACAAAGAGCCCATTAAAAAAGGCGCTGCCATCAGAACTGAGAACAAAAAGATTAGCAAATATATCCATGAAATATAAACAGTAATCAAAAAAGTTAAATAACAACAATGTAAAAATAGCACCTTCCACTTCGCCGAAAGCGATATAGCTTCCTGTTTCCATCGGCAGAAACAGCCAACATCTCCGGCGTGCAGGCAGGGCAGATGAAAGGAGCACCACAGCAGAGCTGGTCTTCCTCATACGAGGCATAGGAGAACTCCAGAAAGCTGCGCTGCAGTGCATCTCCGTTGACAGGTCCAGACTGGAAGATAATTACATATATTGCTGTGATTTTGTCTATTTACGGAAATGTTATAATGTATAATATGGTAAAGAATATTTACACTTACTCTTCCTCCACACTTTGTGCGATGCTCCAGCAGCTTTGCAAAGGCCTGTCTGGAGAATCCTGGAGAGATGACCTTGAGCTCTTCAAAGGAGCTCAGGAGGTCCAAGGTGTAAAGTGTGGAAATACTGACCGAAGCTGGCCAGTATCCACTCTTAAGGAGGACTTTCAAGTCGGGGGTCCACTGCTGCTGGCAAGTTTGACAGACATATAGTGGCAGATGCAAGTCATAACGCCCTTGGAACAAGTAAATAAACATAATTAAGACACACTTTACAACAGTTCCATCTACAAATAGTCAAAGATTAACAGATATTACATGAAGGTTTTACTCCAATTGGAAGCACAATGCCTCAGCCCACAACAGTAAACATATAACAACAATTCAATAGAAATCCAAATATATATATATATATATTTGTTTACCATTGATGGTAATTAAAATCACTGGTTTGCCTGGTACCACAGTGAAGTTTTTGCCTTTACAGGAGCAGTTGGGTGCCTTCACAGTTGGCAATATGCAAGCTGTCAAAAAAAAAAAGAATAGCACTAATTACCATTATATGCTGGCCGAAGAGACATGTGAACATCAAAATGCATGTTTGAGAGAGCATACCTTGGTCATGGGTCTCATATCATATCCACTCTAACAACACATGTTGTTGGACTAATTGGTTTAAAAAACCCATTTATTAAATTGTCCCGGTTGTGGAGTGGCTGTTTCTTGTGATGAAGTACATCACAGTCTCCACAGAACCACTCCTCGGGGAGACACTCTCTACACCTTGGGAGGAAATACAAAATTATTCTAATATCCTAGAATTACTTTCATTTTCATGTGGGTCTTCTCTAGGTATCCAGTTTTCTATCATCACAAAAGTCATGCATGTTAGCTGAAATAGCAGGGCACTGAGCATTAATACTGAAAAATTACAATTAGGTAAAGTAATTTAAATAAAGGTAAATGTTATCTCACCTAATAACAGCCGGCTCGTGGCAGAGGCCACACAGGGGATGACCAACAGCCTCTTTCTCTAGAAGGCATTGTAGGTGGTGTGGTCTCGCTTCTTTCCAGCGCTCTGATGCTTTCTGCTGCCGAAAAGGCCAGGATGAGGCAGAGCTTTTTTGAGGCTCAGGAGGAGGACATGAGGAAAGAATGTCAGAGAGTCTCTCCATATTCTTTTCTGTGAACAGAATGGGAAAATGTAACTGTAAATGACTATATTTAAGATGAACACTAAAAATCAAGGATCATTTCTTTGCTCAGTATGGAACTGGCCAATATCTTTACTGAATTACATTCCTCGTCCGAGTCCTGAACTGTCAGTTGTGTATAAGGTTATTTTCTCTCACGAACACAATTTATTTTAGTTTTAAACTTAAAGCCATTTTTGTGATTTACCAAATTCGTGTTGTGCTGAAGGTTCAGTTGCAGAACCTCCACACTGGAAGACTGGAAGCCCTCAGTCGGGGGGGATGTGACTGTAAAACATCACACAGAGGGTTAACAACAGATAACTGATGATTTGTATTATCTACCTATTGTTTAAAAGCTTGTGAAATTAAATAAAGCATAGTTCTTATGACACCACAGTGGGAATGTCTCCGACTGCAGTGTCACTATGCGTTTATATATTTGAATTATTGTAGACCCTCAACAAGCAATTACTGTGTTTTCATTCAATTTTCCAACCATTTATTTAGTAAATTCATAAAAATGTAAAATAATTGGGATTTCAACCTGTAGCTGAGCCTTGGTGTCGCCCTCCACGCCTCCCTCTCGGCTTGCCACGTCCTACACAGCCCCTTTTAGGGGACTGTAAAGTGTCTCCTACAGAGCGTGCCCGTTTCCTCTCCTCCGCTGCTTTCTGTGACCAAGTAACAACTCATGTAAGGTTGATGTTGCTGATAAACTGATACCATATGACAGTGGACAAATAAAAAGGAAATTCATTCTCTTGAAGAACATTTTTGCTTCAAGTTTTTCCTACCATATCCAACTAATGAAGTAAAACAAGTTGAACAAGCTTTATTTAGTAAGCCTCTGCCCCCCATGTTGTAATGATGAACCGTTTTGCAAAGGCCCTATACATTGATCCAAAATCCAGTTACTCTTGGCCTGTTCAGCATTGTTTGGATAACAGATAGTGCCAAATTCAAGTAGGAAATGAATGAGGTCATATGGGTTAAAACACCAACCTTAGCTTCAGCTAGCATGTGTTCATGCTTCAGCTCAAGAGCCATGCGTTTCCCTTTTTTGGATGTGGGATTATTGGGGTCTGGGTTGTGTTTTGTTGCCATTGCAACACAGCCAGCCAGCCAGCCAGCCAGCCAGCCAGCCAGCCAGCCAGCCAGACAGACAGCCAGCCAGACAGACAGAGACAAGAGATATGCAAACAAACAGCTGCTGTATGAGACAGACAGAGATAGTGAGACAGATTGTAAGATTGAGATGGATAGATGAAGAAATAGATAATGAATGATAGAAAAAGATAGAGACAATAACTATAAGAAAGCTAGATAGATAGACAGAGAGATAGGTTGAGTTTGGCTCTTAAAAGTGCCGTTGGTTTTATGATGGTGTAGATCAGTGTATGGGTTTGTGGTGTGGGTACAGGAGCTGCAGGAGAGAACAGAAAAAGTGAATTATGTAGTGAAACTAGCTTTTTTTAAATGCACATTGTGACTGTTTAACTAGTTTAGACAGACTGAGTTCATTTACGTGTTTCCTGTTTCATACGCGTAACAAGCACATGGACGTGCACATGGACTATGCCCCTCCCTCCAAACATATATTAAAATGTCGACCAGCGTTAGTACTGTCATGTGTAAAACAAAAGCGATTAAGATAACGTATAACTCACACTTTAACACCGACGTATGCAGCCGTAATCAAGACACATATTTTTCACACACCACTTATGAGCTGATATAAATGTAGCTAAACTAGTTTAAGCTTATGTTGAACGTGAGCTAGCTAGCTAGCCGCCCGCAAGAATTATTTCACATTAATGTTGCTTTGCTGATTATGGCGAAGGCATTTCTCAGACTTAGAACAGTTCATTATGTATGATGAACCATGCGAGTGAAGGCTTAAAAAAATTATGAAATTATTAAATCTAAGCAAAACATGCATCAGACTTTAGTGACACAACTTACTTTGTCAGAGGATGGATTGCAATGCCGGTGGCAGCGGTCTTTGGCCAATAGGTGGTTCTCTGAATTATGTAATTTCCTGTACCGATTATACAATAAAATATTAATACATTTCTTGTATTTTGACACGATAACTCTTTAATAACCTAAGTAGCCTACGGGAAAAAAAGTATATATTGCCTTATAAAATACAGAAAAGTTTAAACATCTAGCATGATAATAATAAAAAAAACTAATGATATCTTAAACCAAAATAAATAAAATGGAAAATTAACCGACAACAACAATTTAACATAAATAAAACAAGGACAAGGATACATTTGAATCAATGTTGTGTAAAGTACCCATTATGGTTAAAAATAATATTTTTTTATTTCTATTTTTTGAAAATAATACAGCTTCCGGCTTCCCGGGACACGAAGAGGAGACACGAACAATTCTTCCACTTGAAATGCGTTTAAACTGTGTCAGATAGATGTTTAATCGGTTCATTTCAATTGTTTAATAATTGGTGTTTAATACTGGCAACTTCTAATTGTTGGAAAAACGAAAACGTTCCCAATCGAGACGCCCCATAGATCATTTTGGGGGGGGGGCGTTCGACGGATCGATCCAGCTTCGATTCCGTAACCTTGACACACTGCCAATCCAACATCCAATCCCGATTTGAAGTTTAATCACGTGGAATGTAGTCCTAAACGATATCTGGGGATTATGGGTAGTGTAGTGTCTTCGGCCATCCTCACCTCGATGACAGCGCAAAGTCGATGATGCTCGAGATGTCCCTTATAGGCCTACGTCTGTTTCCGGTTATTTTTATTTTGAAATTCAGTCCCTGACGGACGCCAAAAAAGACCGAGATTATTGAATTAAACCAATAAATAAAAGCAAGGACAATTGTGTGTTATTGGTGAGTAAATAACAGTGTGTTATTTTGAAAAGAATAACAAATTAGAAGGAAAAAAAGATTTAAAAAATACAGATTTCAGTATCCTGAGGCTCTGAGCCCGATTTCTTTTCATCACAGACGGCAACAAAAGTCCGAAATTATACGATTTAAAATAAAAGCAATACTTGTGGCTTGATATTGAGTAAGAACATGTTTTTATGAACCACACAAAAGACGTGCTGCAGGCAGTAGAAATACATTGCTTTTAAATTCGTGCTGTGCAACACGAAAAAATCGTGCTGTGTAACACGAAAAAAAGGGGCAAATCGTGTTGGTGAACACGAATCAATAGATTAAAAATCGTGTTCAAATCGTGAGACTGGGTTGCACCACAACAACATTAAATCCCAACACATCAATGGTTAGCTTTGTTGCTCCAGGTTAATTTCCTTTGATTTTCTTTTTTTTGACATTTCAGTAGGTGGTCACCTGATTTTTTAAAAATTATGTGGGTGTTCTTAATCCAAATACAGTTTGAAACTAAATTGGAGCGCATTCTGTTTCTTGTAAAAGGAGGAAACCAAAAAAATGGGTTTCTTCATTGTTTGGTTGTCCTACAATATACAACTGGATCTAATTCATATTTATTTTCTTTTGTATATATTTGCATTGCAGTTTAGACCAGACAATGAGGAAGGTAAACCGTTAGCCTAGCGTATGTTAGTACCTAGCGCCACTTGTTTTGATGTACGTTTTTGTTGATAACCTCTCGAGTTTATATCTTTCAGTGTTGTGGTGGGCACCGTTAGATTCTGTGTCTCCTTGCGATCATAAACGATGTGTTGGATGTTCGGCTAGGATAAGTAATAAGGGAGCTAGGAGTGATTTTCGGTGCAGTAATAGGTTAGCATTGTTCGCTCGGGGCTAATTCAGAGGCTCACTGTTAGCATTGTGTTTTTGTTGTTGTTGTTTTTTTCCGGATCGTATGCCACTCTATTCGACCGAATCGGTTCATAAACATAGGCCATGGGATGCCTGGTAACTGTAGATGCTTCCACATCAATGTCATCTCCCGACGAATAGTCAAATGCATCGTTCAAAACGTCGATCTCATTGCAAAATTCCTCCATCGCTGCCATATCTGCTACGTTGTGTATGGATACCGGAGCGAAGACCCATCCAGTGACATCACCATGTGGGACTCCCCTAATGGCGGCGGCCTGGTCCCGGAATTCCCCACCCGTCCAGCGGATAATTCATTTTCTTTTGGCGAGTAATATCATATACAATAAATATTACGATCAATATCCATTGTAAAATGAATAAACTACCGGAATATTATAACTGTAATTGGTGTTTCCTTTCCCCTTTAAAGTGCGATTCAAATGCGTTAATTTTTTTAACACGTTAATTTTTGTGTCATTAATTAATCTTAATTAACGCGTTAAAGTCCCGGCCCTAATTCGAACATGATGCAACTTTCACCAAACCTAATTTTACTTTAGGTTAAATAAAGTATTTTGATTGGTTGATTAATTGATTGATTGACCTTTCAATGTTACATCATATTATACAATACATCACCCCGGATCTGAACTTCTCCACGTATAGCTTGAGAAGAGTTGTTTTCTTAAATCAGAGCAGACTGGGCTTTTTCTAAGAGGGTGTGACGAAGGTAACTTCGTCACTGTGGACTGACGGCTTCAGGCCTTGTACTATTGCACATGTGGTTTTATTTTGAAAAGTGTTTCCCTTTCCCCAGTCTGTTACTCTTGATTATGTTCACCCGGTGCCCTGTGTTGACTCCTCCCCCCCCACCTGTGTCTAATTGCTGATTACTGTGTGTGTATTTAGGCTCTGTTGCCCTGTCTGTTAGGAGGCTGGTAGTGTGGTGTAAAATCCCTGTGGTGGGTTACGGTGTGCACATGTTCAGCCGGATTGAGGCTGTGAATCATGTGTCTGATTTAATAAATGCCCACACCGGGTTATATTTTTGGACGTTCTGCCTCTGCCTCCTTGCTTGGTTGGGCCGCTCAATTGTCAGCTTCACAGAGGGCTTAGAAAAAGTTGTCATTAAAAGTGTGTCAGTGTTTCAGATAGAGGGTGAATACAGGTATATTAAGACAGATGTTTTTTTTATTAAATCATGTAAACATGTTCTAGTAAAAAACAGAATAAAAAATATGTATGCAATATGAATGTTAAGAATAAACATAACTCGTCCCCTTTAAAAATCTTCTTAAACCAATTTAGAGTTTCAGAATGTGGACATGAATTCATGTTCCCAATCCCAATGTCTTCCACTTATTTTTAGTAAATCTTCCCTCATAAGCTCTCCTTTATGGGATGGCCTTTTCCACTGGATGATATGCCCTCTAAACTCAGATGAACTTTGAACAAAAATATAAAAAGCACACAGACCAATTCAGCTCATACACTTTATTTCACTTGGGCTCCCGACATAACATGATAACAAAAAACACATTGGAGTGGACCCAGTGGTTAACATGTCATTCGTTCACCATTTTGCAACCATTTCTGACATGAGCAAAGGGAATCAGGGAGAAATTCTTCATGCAAGCGGCAGATATCCATTTCTCCATAGAGAGAGTAGCCTCGGTGGACCATTATGCAATGTAAATACTGTAAGGTAACGCAAATGTGTTCCTTTTATTTTTTTGATATCCTCGTGCATCAACATTGTATAATAACCGACAATTCGTTTTCTTCTGTGGCAGGTAACAAATGTCTATTTAGGGAGATCAATGTGGGGAATCAGTTACTGATATAGAAGCGGTTATGGGCCCATGAAGATGAATTACAGTTTCTCATTACAAGCTTAACCTTCCAAGCACATGGATATGGATTTTCATCATCAAAACAAAGTGCTTCACTTAACAAAATCAATAGGAGTAAACTGTGGTCTCCTATTGTTGACTTCCTTGGGGTCTGCTGGTGGGGGCAGGAAGGGTTAAAAGTTTTACACGTCGGCTTGTAGGCTGCACTTTGGTTTCCACTCAGGCGTGTTGTTGCGGTGTTTCACTTAATGTGACTCAAATGAAAAAGGATGTCTTAAAAATATGTGTCCATGTGAACTTTAAGGGTCGCTTATTCAAGGTTATTGGGGACTGAATCTTCTCTCTGTGTGAAGAAAACCTTCCTTGTGTCAGAGGGTAACTTCCAAATGTAAAATCTTTTTTTTGGATGAAATTCCCTCTTTTAGTTTCCCCCAGACAGTGTTTCCATGCTGAGCGGAAGTGGAGGTGACACAAAAGAGCATTCTGTATGAAAACCGATAAACCTTGGATGACTTGTGTAACTCAGACTGATAAATCCTCATGTGAAAGGTTTACTGTAGAGCTGTGTTCACTCACGATGGAGTTGTATCATTGGGTTTGCTACTGGGAGGATTTATGTTGCACTTCCCAATGTTTTTGTTTCAGAATGAAATCCGCCTTTGGAAATGTTACACAGGAACAGGATTTTATAATCATATGTGTGGGTTTTTCTGGTTATGTTTTATCTTTCTTGTCTTGCTTGCAACTCATTGTCATGTAAGCCTGTCTTCACCAGGTTTTGTTTACAGCTTATGCCACTGTTCTGGTTTCAGAAGAGGATCTTTGGGGCAGGTCAACACATCTCTTTCTTCCCTTCTTTTCCAGTCTGCCTCTGCATTGTCAAATGTCAAATAAATGGAAGAAAAAAAAGGCAAGTAATGTATTTCTATCCATGTTAAAAATGGGGCTTGATAAGGTACAACAGACAACAAATTAGGATACATTTAAATTATTATATTTTTATATTTTACTATTAACTTAACCTTATATTCCCCTTGCTGTGTTAGAATGTAAACAACCAGTGCTGTGATCTTTCACTCTGCATTTTTCTCACTGCCATCCGTGCTTCATCGCAGCTGAATAGTGGCGTGTGGATGTAAACTTCACATGAATGACTCAATCTATAATGGTGTATCAGTATTGTTGTGAACTCTGTGTGCATGACTCCACACCACTAGAACTGGTGCTTTTCCATGCAGTTCATTCATTCAGCCTCACTGCTCCCCTCACTGTTCCCCGCAGCAAAGCTTCTCTTTAATCTGCCTTATTAGCTGAGCTGTGATGCGCCCTGCCACTGTATCTAAGTGTGTTATTATGCTCTTCTAGTAGGAGTTAGGAAGCAGTGCTATCAGAGGCGCCAGAGTTTGTTTTAAAGCAAGGATAGATGCTATCCAATCGGAAACTGTTGGAACCTGTAAATGTTACTAGCTATGTAAACTGTGGTCGTTGTAAATATGCTGATGATGTCCTTTTTGTTTTTCTGTTATGTTTATATGTATTCATGTGGAACCTACTTGCAGCAGGTCACCCTTGAAAAAGAGATCAATGATCTCAATGGGATTCACCTGCATAAATAAAGGTTTGAAATGAAATGGGAGGGGGGGGGGGGGGGGGGTTTCCTGATGGAGTTGGCTAGTGAATTTTTTCAGATGCAAGGCCTTCTAGTACTTTAATGAGAAAATGTTCCATGCATGTTTTTACGTTACAAATAAAGACAAGAGTTGCCGATTTCAAAAAAGAGTTCTGGCATGAACAAAATACACAATATAATCCAATAACATTTCCAAATATTGCTCTTAATTTAATCGCCATGAATCCATAATGCATTAGCACTGCCGACAAATTGATCAAATAGCAGGAATTCCCCAGGTTTCACATGTCATGAGTCAAATTAGTCGGATTAAGGTTGCATTTGTAATGTATTTTGGGATTTGATGTGGTCAACCAGAATATGGCGATAAAAAACAAAAGCCTCGCCTATTACATGCTACACAATAATCAGAGGCATGCAGAAAAACATTTAACTGAAATGTGTTATGCACCACTGTCACAGTTATCATACACAACCTTAACTGCATCTTGTCTGTAGCGAGGTCCATTGATCTAACGTGAACACATGATGAAACTAAAGATGTGATAACAAAATGATCAATATCAATATCCACATAAATTGTACTCATTAACCCTTGTATGGTATTCGGGTCTGTGGGACCCGTTTCCATTGTTTGGCTAAAGAAAAATGATGTGATAAGTTGTTTTTTGAAACCCACACTCAATGGTCTTGGCTCATTTGCTGTGAAGAACTTATCAGAACACATTTTCAATGACCACCCATCTGTACCCCCCCCCCCCCCCCCCCATACACACTGATACAAATATGTCTATATGTCTATATATATTTTTTAATTTATTCCAAGTGTTTTTAATTTCTAGCTTATTTTGTTGGTTTATCTGCTGTTGCAAACAGGTTTCTGTGGTGTGTTATATAGGTTTTGGTGTATGTAAATGGTCAGTATATGAGCCTGAAAAAGAGCATAATAGGGCCCCTTAACCCTGAGCCTGCATTTTCGAGGCCTGAGGCTCGAAAATGACATGCCCAGAACAAATGACTATATCTTCACTTCTAAAAGGGTTAAATGAATAATCTTTTTCTCAAAGCAATGATAAACCTGTGAGTTGGATGTAGAAGTGTCAGAAGAATCAATATAGATGTTTTCATTTTAAAGTAAATTCAGATTGAACATAGTGAAAACATTTAATAAAAACATTACTTATAGTGAAAATCACCCTTGAATGATGGGATAGTAGACTACAAGCTTTGGGAGTCCAAACTATAACATAATAAGTACCCTGTATCAAGATTGATGCAAAACAAGTGACATTTGACCTTTTTAGAGAGAAGAAAAAAAGTCCAGACGGAATGATATTGTACCTGTGAGATATGGCTTCTCTTTGTTTTACTTTGCATCATTAGTACAGGATAGCATCAGTTCATGCTATAAAATGCATAATATTCATTACAATTGTCTAGCAGTGGTTCTGGAGTGCCTTAGGAATGCTTTTGGAATGACCTCTGATGTGTTGTAAACTTATTATTGTCCTAACTTAGTTTGGGTATATTGAGTTGTGTTGGGTTTACTCTGATTATTTTGTGTTTTATTTGATGTCTTCACATGGAGAACTCCTTCTTGCTGGACACAAAAATAGTAATATACAAAACAGTAAACTCTGTGCGTGGTATTGTCTGTTCTAAGTTGTGAGATAAATGGAAGAAAAAACATAATGGGGCCTTGAATTAGCGCGCTTTGCGACGAGTGACTAGTTTTAAGCTGTCGTCCAATGAAGCTGATTGTTTGTCTGTTGGTATTTCCCCACCCTCTTCCCACAAAACCTCCCATTTATTCTAAAAGTCTACCAGGAGATGTAAAGTAAAGGTCACATTAGTGATATTTGCTCTGGTGGAAAAGGTTTAGACGTTCACATTATTAATGTACCGTGCAAAAAAGGACTCTGCTCCTGCAGATTTCTGAAATATGACAAATACTTTTTAATATTGCAATAGTTTGAAGGAAAAGGGTTAAATGATATCTTGGGGCATCTTGATGTCATCCATCACTGCACACATACTGTAGACCTTTTTTCTGACTCAGTTTCCAAATATCTAATCATTTGCTGTAAATCTCAGCAGCACAGAGCTGTAAGTGAGTTCTGGAGAGATCAAAATGGTTACTCAATCTTCCTAAGGCCAAAGCCAATTGGCTACCAATCTTCCTTCATCCACAGACGGGGTTAATTTTAACTCTTTAATATATTAAAGAGTCAAAATAACACCGTCTGTGGAGGAAGAACACAAATGCATCTGCTATACTGTGTGTTACAGCCCATTATGTTTCGCTGCCATTCTTTGCATGATTATCCAACTTGATCATTGTCTCGTTGCTTCACTGTTGTAAAATGAATGAGCATGTACTGTTTATTACGTTATCTAAGTCAGTGTTTCCTCTAACATGACATATATTACCCAGGTTGTCTGAACAAAAAAGAAAATGTATTTAATGTATTTATGGGATGCAGTATGGGAAAAGTTGCACATAGAGCCCTGCAGAGCATTACAAAAATCTTCTTCTATACAGTTGATGAGATGTCTTAAGATAAATTAAGGAAAATGTATAGAGCTGTGTGAAATTTCAATATTGGGTTGGTTTTAACAAAACATTTTAAACATCAGGACAGAATAGAGCTGTCTTAGCACACATTTTTGCAGAACATTTGAACATCTTCACTGTCCTTTGAACTCGAGGCAGTCATGGACTCTAAAAAATGCAATTTGAGAACAGGTCAAGGTGGCTCTAAATCCTCGTAAAGGTTACTAGATCATAATGTAGATTATTAACTATTCACAGCGGAGAGAACTCCATTGTGCAACTTCAGGCAAAAGTAGGTGGCTCATCTTTTGAAAAGGACAATAGTGAGGGTCAGAAATATTTGGGATATTTGCAAAAGACATTTTTGTTGTCAAACGTGATTTGCTGAGAACTGGACTTTCTTTGTTCTTTCTCAAGTTCTAAAATGTTATTTCTCACATATATCTCCCTTGGCCCCAATATTTTTTTTGCCCATATAGGGGAATAGGGAACACATTTCCTGTGATATTTAAGCAACCAGCCTCTTGAACAACTACATTCATTATACAGTATATGAATGGAAAGTTCATTATTCATTCACACTGGGGTTTGTAAGTGAGGATATTGGTCATAATTACTGCATGATGTTTATGTATACTGTATGCCTGCTGGGACGGTGATGTCACCTCTTACTGCCAGTTCACTGTGACTTGATATCTACAGTATGTAATCCAAGCCAACTAATGTGTGTCCTCCTATGACTGAAAGTGAGCCTCTAATCTTAGCCTGAAGAAAATGTTGTCAGAGTTGAGGAACATGTTGGAGGAGATAATTACACGGCAACTGAAGCTAAATGTGTTGCTGAATTCATCCCCTTAGGAACAAAGACTTACAGTAGCATGGTGGTTGTACTGTAGCTCAGACTAGCTCTCTTTATCACTGGCTTAAGTCATTATTTATTTTATGTGAACACTGATAACAGACAAATCATCAAAACCAACCATTATTTTCATAATCATTTTTGACTTATTTAAATACTTTGATATGATGATGAAGTGTAATTTGTATTTAGACATTCAGATGATTCTGCTAAAAGGTATAGTTTGTATGTTTTTAAGTGGGGTTGTATGAGGTACTTATCGGTGTATTACCTAGAGTAGACAGCAGCATGCTCCCTGTTTGGAGAATCAGATGAGAGGACTAGCACGAAAGACAATACATGAACTGCTGTGGAGAGGGGCAGCAGCTAATTGCTTTACTTTGCTTTCGACTTATCCACCAGACTTCATTGACAAAAACAGTCATTATGGCTTGCAAAACTCGTGACTTGCCCTTCCACTGCTGCCTAAATGGGCTAGTTTGTTTGTGTAATTGTGTTACGTTAGTTAGTTAGTTTCGATTAGTTTCAATTTCCCCTTGGAAAGGGTTGTCCGACAGCAAGGCACAGATGAGTTTTAACTGGGCTCTTGTATTTATGCAAATGTACCAAATTACAGACACTACAGATGTTGGAACACAGATTGGACCTTTTCTTGCAGCCAATTGTAAGAATTAAGGTTGGGCTTTATTTAGATTTATGAAAAGTTGTTTTTTTGATGCTCTGTTGACAAATGATTCTAAAATGCTCTTTTTTAGTCAAACAATGATTTCTTTCTTTCAGTGCATGTTAAAGCTGTGCTTTATCCATTTGTTATGGCATCTCAGTACATTATCTGCAAGGATGGCTGGGCTAATCTCTACATCCAGTTCGGTTTGCTGCTCCTCCATCTGTCCTGGCACTTTCCCCCGGGGAGGCTGGTTTACTCATGGTAGCAGCTTTCTCTCCACCGCTGCACTGTGGTTTGGTTTATGAGCACCGAGGGTATAGCTGACTCTAATGGAATGTGGTTAAATGCTGTTGACAGCGGTGTCTTAGACAGAGTGGTCTCATGCAAACATATCCCTTAAAAAGTGGGATATGTTGATGATGAGCCAACAAAGAGAATTTCCCCCACAGTTTTTCATTTCCATTTGGTTGCACAGCCTCCTCAAGGTCAGCCTAACGAACTGCCAATTGGATGTATGCTTCTCTGCTGCATTGGCTTTGTTTATCCAAGTCTTAATTAACCTCATAGGGCAGCACTCATCAGCTGTATTAACCACCAGTGTCGTTACACAAAATAGCCCTGTAGTCTTTCATAAACATCTAAATAAATAAATAGGAAAGCAACCATTTCTGTTTCATCTTATGCAAAACAAATACATCTGTACTCTGGACTCTAGAGACAACAGTGTTAGTCCACCACTAGAACAAAAATATTGTCCACAGATAGTGGATTGCCACACATTTTGTACACATTCATTGTTTCCAGAGGATGAATCCTGACTTTTTCTTCTTGTGCGGACATAATATAAACATCCATAGTTTTATGTAAAATGTTTTAACAACTGATCAATTAATTTCCCACATAGCCCCTTTGATTTACCCAAGTTTAACTTAAATGCCCATAATCCTCAGCTGTTGGGTGGCAAAATAAGATAGTTTACCACCTGATACCACCAAATCATCGGCATGTTTCCATTTTCATTATGAGCAAACACAGATTCCCGAGGCCACTTGAGTAAATAGTTCATGTTTTCTTTTTTATATAGCGACTTTTTGTTTACCTTTCTAACCCTGTGATGAAGGGCTGCCAGCTCTACCTCCCTCTATTTATCATTTTTTCATGTTCAGGGTCACTGGAGGCTGAAACCTGTTCCAGCCGGCGTTTAGCAAGAAGCAGGCTCTGGAAAATAAACCTTTCTGTCACAGTTGACTTCTTGGCCATACTTACCCTTGCCGGTTTGGATGATTCAAAGATGTCAGTCCTTACCTTTTATCTCTTTGAAATATGGAAGGAAATTGAGCATCCGGAGTAAACCTATGCAGGCAGAAAACATGCTTCACATAAAAAAACATCCGATTCTGTCCTTGTTCTCCTGACAAATGACAGCTGTTTTTATCACTGAGGCACCATGTGGTCAAAGGCCACACCGCTTGATCCTCTGCATCATGGGATTCTAAAACCACCTATGCAGAATGATGTTCTTTCAGTCAGACTTTTATGGTAATTTGAGCGTGATGATTCAACAAAGCTTCAACGCAGAGACAGAAAGAGATTTCACATGAGTGAAGGGCAGACTAAACTCCCTGTTGGCCATCATGGCTCAATGCTGTTGATCTGTGTTGTGTTTGCATGTGACTAAAAGGGCAACAGCAAAATATGTTCTTAATTTTCAATACATTTTCAATTATTTTGTTAGGAATTTCTTTGTTAACCTTAAAAAATATCTTATTTACAAATGATCAGAGTGCAAGGTTACATCTTTATATTGCTCACAAATATGCATTTTAAGCCACATTTGATCTAATTGTTTTGGTGGGTAAAAAAGAAAAAACATCACAGAACATTACAATTGTACAGTCCCACTTGTACTGTACACGTATATGCAGTATACACAAAAAACAATGTAGATACTTGATTAATAGGGATGTTGTATAATCCTTTGCTACCCACTTATTTATACACACAATGTTTTTTATAATCCCTCTTGGGGTATTAGACAGGATATAAATGACATGGTCAGTGTAAAGGGATGTGTGGACTGTGTGTGACCCAGTATTGTCTGCCTTTTGAGTATAACATGGCTGTTGTAGTTATATCAAACAGAAAAAAAGCTACACATTCTCGCATTTTAACGGCTCATACTCGACATTTTTTGCTGTTTGTTACCTTGCTAGTGCCGTGTCTCTCTGAATCTTGGTTCTTGGTCCTTCACTTCATTGTCAACATAATATCTGAACAGCAATAGTATGAATTGCCTTGTATGCATTCATATTTTATAGATAATATACCCGAATGACTCCCCATTAAGTCGGCTGCTTTTAGTTTTTTGGGTGAAACTGTTGGAAGAATTACTTTTATAATTTGGTGCACACATGTCAGCACAAATGACTGATTGTCATCGCCATTTCAAACCGGAGAGACGTGATGTAAGAATTACATATTTATTGTTTACACGTCATATGAATGAAATGATTGCCATGATAATACAACAGGAGAATGTAATGGTGTTTGGCGATTAGGCCCCGGTTTGCAGGAAAATCATTTAGGAGGGAAAGCACCGCTCCGATTAAATCCCCGGGGTCTAGACACTGGTGGTGGTGCTGAGTAGGTGAGACCGGTCTGAAGAAGGAAGGTTTAGCTTTGTCCTGGAGGAGACTGGAGGCGAGAGGGGTGGAGGCGGGTTGCGGTCATCTGCAAATGACAACTGACAGGGAGGAAGAGCAGGCATTTAAGGAATTTAGCATGTGCAGCTATTGGCTGCTGAGGGGTGACGCCCTCATATTTAATGAGGGGGGAAGGGAGCCATCGAGTGACGTGTAAGTGACTCGTGTTAGGTCTTCCTTATTGAACTTGCGCTAAGCTTCATTTCAAACCGGAGAGACGTGATGTAAGAATTACATATTTATTGTTTACACGTCATATGAATAAAATGATTGCCATGATAATACAACAGGAGAATGTAATGGTGTTTGGCGATTAGGCCCCGGTTTGCAGGATAATCATTCAGGAGGGAAAGCACCGCTCCGATGAAATCCCCAAAACCAGTGAAGTATGAAATACTGAGATGAACTGAGTTGCTTACCTTGTGGGGTGACTGGTGATCTGGGAAGGAAAGATAATAGATTAACACGTATATGAGCGACATAGTGCCGGAATCACTGCCGGAGCTTACGGGTCATGCTGAGACTCTGACTGCCGAAATCAGTGCCGGTCTTACCTGAAAACAACCTGCGGGTCGCATGCCTGGCCAGCAGGGCTTGACTACGCCGAGGAGCGAGCGGTTTCGTTTTGTAACGGTGGCCCAACGTCCACGACACCGAAGTGTACGGTGGCCTTCCGCCACGCCTGATTTCGCAGGCTATATATGAATATATATATATCTCTTTTTCTTTACTCTTTTCTCTTTCTCCTTTGTTTTGTAACTGACACCGGAGTGTGCGGTGGCCTGAGTCCACGCCTGACTTCACAGGATATCTCTTTCTTTTCCTTCTTTATTTTCTTTGTTTTGTAACTGCCACAGGGGTGTACGGTGGCCCGAGTCCACGCCTGAGTGCAGGAAATACATTTTACACTGATACGTTTGAGCGAGGCCTGGGAATGAAATACCTGTGTGCCGGAGATGAAGCCCGTTACATGTAGTTGCAGCGTGAGACGAGACTTTATTCCCCGTGGGCGGGGCCCGCGGCATTAGGACAGGAATGCAGTTTTGAATATCAGGAACCTTAGTGAAACATGTATACTTGTGAATGTGTTTATGAGCCACCACCAGTTATATGCATAGATACCATAGTTAGGGTCTGAGAGATCTTTGGGAAGCCAGTACGGTGCTGATGTCTGGGCGAATGTAGGTTGCGAAGGCGGAGGAGGTCCACCGTCCTAGTTGTTTAAGGGATGAGGTGGAGAGACCTTGATTGGCAGCCGAGGTGGCTGCGCCTATCCTAAAGGAATGTCCTGAGTATGATGTGGGTGATAGGCCGGATTTAGTGAGGACTTGCTTGAGGTAGAAGGTGAACAGGCGAAGCGTTAAGGGGGCATTTCCTTTGATGAGAAAAAGTGGTGAGGACGGATTGGTGGGGGGTCTGCAGCCCAGGAATTTAATCATGGAAGTAAAAGGGCAGAACGGGGAATCGATGCGAGCTGCGATGACTGAGCAGGCTCCTCCACATTTGGAGTGTTTGAGGCTAAGACTAAAGTAGTTGGTGTTAAAGACTAGGTCGGAGAGGCAGACGTCTTGACTGGGGTCGAACGTGAGGGAAGCTGTGGTGAATTCCCCGGGTCGGAGGAGCGCGTAGAAGGCTAGTAGGAATACGCCATTGAGCAGCGCGTCGATGTAGGGGGAGAATAATCCTTTCCTGAGTGTGGACAGCATGAGGTGCAGAACGGGGAGCGTGATGGGGAGCCTCGGGTCTGCAGCGGGGGAAATGTCTTATACAGCCCTTTAAGGATGAGTTTAACCGTAGGGTTTGAGAATAGGCTGGGAATGCTAGGATCGGAGCAGCGAACGTTACATTGAATTCCTGCTAAGAGGCTTCGGATGTACTGGGGTTTGAGGTGTCGATCAGTGGTGCAGTAGCCCATAAAGGTGCACACGGTGGAGATGAGGACAGGTTTGAGGGGAACATGTACTGAGCGGCAGAAGAAAGCGAACGTTCTCCATGCGAAATCATAGGATCTGAGGGTGGATGCGGCTAAGCCCTTTCTCATGTAGAATCTGGCAGACTCGAGGTGCCGAGCTAGGGGACTCTGGATTAGTGCAGAGAGAGGAGATGAAGTGGAGGGATTCCGACTGGTTGTGAGCTGGCTTCCGGGCAGTGGCTCCGGAATGTCTGGAAATGAAAGCGAGAGAGGGAGTCAGCGACGACATTGAGGTGACCGGGGATGTGGCGAGCTGTGATGATGAAGTTGTGGATTATGGAGGAACGCGTAATGCTTCTCATGAATGGCATGATGTCGCTGCACTGGGAGCGCGCCTTGTTGATTATTTCAACCACTGATTGGTTGTGTCGCACAGCACCGAGATGCGTTTACGGAACCACAGGTGACCCCATACGTGGCATGCAACAGCGATCGGGAATATCTCGTGCAGAGCGGAGGATGAGGCATGATTAGGGAATGACGGGGGCCAGGACCCTGCGAACCACTCACCCTGAAAGAAGCCCCCAAAACCCACGGAGGGGGCGGCATCCGTGGAGAACCTGATTGAGTCAGAGGAACACACGAGGTCATCATAGAAAAAAGTAACTCCGTTCCAGTGGGCGAGCAGGAGAGACCAGAAACGTAAGTCTGAGCGGCAGCCTTCGTCTAGGAGAACGCGGTCATGAAGATTGTCGACCGCTGATGCTGTGTCCAGGAGGCGGGAGATGAACGAGCGCCCCTGGGGGATGACGCGCATGGCGAAGTTGAGGTGTCCTAGAAGGGAGAGCAACTGTTGTTTTGTGATGTTGTGTTGCTCGCAATATGATTTAGTGATGTCCCGGATGCGCTGCAGTTTGTCTGAGGGGAGAGACGCCTTCATCTCTATAGAGTCGAGGGTGATGCCTAAGAACTCTAAGCTTGTGTTGGGACCTAACGTTTTCTCCTTGGAGAGGGGGACGCCTAACTCCTGAAAGCAGTGTTTTAGTTTGCCTAGTGAGGTCCCTGAGCTGTCCTGTGGCGGATCTATGAGGAGGAAGTCGTCCAGTAGGTGAAGGACGGAGGGGATTCTAACTATATTCAGCAGAATCCAGCAGAGCGCTTCCGAGAAGGAGTTAAAAATGCAGGGGCTGCTTCTGCACCCGTTAGGCGAACAGCGAAATATAATTTGGACTCCCACTTTATGCCGAACAGATTCCACTGGGACGGGTGAATAGGAATGATTTTGAAGGCGTCGGTAATGTCCGCTTTGGAGAGCCACGCTCCGTGCCCTGTGCACTTAATCAATGTGATTGCATTGTCCACTGAGGCATAGTGAAGGGAAAACTGCTCTGAGGGGATGATACTATTGACGCTGCAAAATGGGCCGGAACGGGGAGCGGACAGATAGAAAATCAGCCTTTTCTTTCCGGAGTACTTGCGTGTGGCTATTCCGATGGGATTTGAACGGAACACTGGGAAGGGGGAGGAGCTAAAGGGACTGATTATATATCCTTTTTGGAGTTCTTTGTCGATGAGCTGGGAGACTATGTTAGGTTCTTTAACGGCTGACTGAAGATTTTTTGCTACGAAAGTAACTGTGGGAGATGAGAGGACCCCTACCCTGAAGCCTTGGGAGAGCCCTGACAGGAGATAGTCCACGAACACGGAATCTGGGTGGGTGGATAGCGCAGCTGCTAGCTGAGGGATGTTAATGGGAGTGGAGGGGTGATGTTTCAGAATGTTTTTCCACCACGAGGTTTCTGGCGCAGAGCTACTAGGTTTTGGTTGCGCCTGGGGCATACGGACTTCGGGTGTGCCTCCCTGCAGAAACTGACGGTTTGGTCTATCGATTCCAGAATACTGCGTGTGAGAAGCTCTGGGCGCGGAGAAAGGCACTGATGGGCAGAGGGCAGCGATGTGACCCTGCGCTCCGCAGCTGTTGCAGGAAATAGCGGATTGCCCGCCGGTAGCCATCACGAGCAGCTCGATGTCCATCACTGACCAGTCGAGGCGGATATTGCTATGCGCTAGATGAAGCGCTCCTTTACTGGAAAAGCTTTTATGGTACTGGTAGAAGATGGATCTCCCGTATCTAAGGTTGATATCTCCGATAATGGCCATGTATGCGTCTAATTCTACTCTTCTCTCAGGGTAGACGGAGCATATTACGTCACGGAATATGCCGAAAGCTACCATGAATTGCCCTACGCTGACGTCTCTGATGAGCCTGGGGTCTGCGGTCTTAAAGACGGCGGTTATATTTCCTCCTGTAGCGATGGCTTTATCGCACTCCGGGGAGGGCAGAATAAGGCTAAGCAGGTTAACATCCTTCCCTTCAAGAATTTTTGACCTAAGCCGTGTGGAGATGTTAGCGGCTTGGGAAATAAAAGGCCTACCTGCAGGGGGGGCTGGGAGGGCCGAAGCCAGAGAATAAGGATGAGCTTCCGCGGGGATGCGAGGAACGCCCTGACCTGGAAACCCCAGCGGGACTGGGGCAGCGAGCGCTGCTCTGAGTGCGACAGACGTTGACGCTCCTGTGCCGGAGTCTTCAATGGCCTGAAGGCGAGAATCTATGGCTCTTATGGAGCTATTCAGGGATTGCAGGGCGCTGGCCACGCTATTCTCCCCGCTCCCGGCCTGGTGAGCCTGGGAAGGGGTGGACTTGGGAGGCGGACGGGGTCCTGGAGGGCTCGATTTCCTGGTCCTTTTTCCTCCGCGGCCTCGGCCGCGTCCTCGCCTTGGTCTCTCTGGGGAACTGCTTGGGGCTGCTTCCCCGGGCTGGGGAGCTGCGCTGGAGACCTGATCCGAGAGCTCTCGGAGCTGCGAGAGAGTGAGGCCTGGAGCTGTGGGGATGCCCTGCTGCTGGAGTCGGGCGATGAGGAAGTCTACCTCCGATGATAGGCCGCTGTGGGGAGTCGAACCGGGATCAAAGATATCCATGCCAGGTTCGTCTGAATTGTCCGAGTTGGACATCTTGCACTAGTTTCTGTTTGTTTTTTGTTTTTTTCTCACGAGGAGGGGTAGTCGTACTGCTACTGTTTGCGGTCATCTGCAAATGACAACTGACAGGGAGGAAGAGCAGGCATTTAAGGAATTTAGCATGTGCAGCTATTGGCTGCTGAGGGGTGACACCCTCATATTTAATGAGGGGGGAAGGGAGCCATCGAGTGACGTGTAAGTGACTCGTGTTAGGTCTTCCTTATTGAACTTGCGCTAAGCTTCATAACAAGCTTTGCTAATACATCCATGGTAAATACCTGCAGAACTAGTTCCCAGGGCTGCCCCTGGCCAACTTGTGGCCCCAAGCAAAGTTGTGTGTTGAGCCCCCCCTCAACACACAAGGGGGGGGGGGGGGGTCGTCGTGTACTGTTAGCACCGGACTGTCATGACATTTATTTAAGAAAACCTGAAAAAGATTACAAACATCTTCTCTCATTCTGATATCAGTTATACAATTTAAGATCCTGGTTGACTCAGTCGACAAAACAAGTGACCGTATTATCTTGACTTCCCATAGAGGAAAGCTGTATTCACATTATAATTAATGTTTTGAACAATCTGGGTGAGGTGATGTTAAACTAAGTGTAAATAAAAGTGATATGAACATTTATTTATTTTTTATCAAAGGAAGTAATTTGTAAGGTTCCTAATCCTGTTAGAGAAATTGATATGTTGGTGTTATCTTTGGCTGCCAGGATATACATTTAGATTATTTCACACTTTAGGACTATTCCTCCTTTCATTTTTTTAATCTAGTCTTGAACATTGTCACATCATTAGGTTTATTGAATCCATATGACAATATGACTTTAATGGCATTATACTAAAACTAAACCGTTGGTTCCAATTGAGCTTAATGCTTTGGCAAAATCCTCCTTTAGACAGCAGAGAGATGTAAGAAATGCTTTGGTTTTCATTTGAAATTATGAAATAGAAATGGCTTCTTCCATTTATTCACAGATTATATCCATGTGCTAACAAAAACATTGTGATTGGAAACCATTTCGGATAAGGATTTGGAAATGTACAATTAATTTATTTTAAAAAATGTATACTATATGAGTAGGAAATTAATCAGAACATGACTCACATGATCATTTATCTCTTGTGATGTGTTTTTTCACAGTCTTTACATTTCTGTGTACACTGGCTGTATTTTGCATTTGCTCACTATTATGCAGCAGCTGCCGTACTCTTTTTGAATTCCTCTACAGTTACACCTCTTTTCTAGAGAAGTGTTCTCAATCTCTCCTTCCTCCTCTCTTCCTTTTTATATGATTCATCTTGACTTGCTCTTTGCACACTTTAATATTTCAATATTTCAAACCTATTCTGTTATTTTTTAGGTGGTGATTAGCTATAATCTCCATGTCAACGCTTCGCATGTTGCCTGTATAAACTGCACTTGAGCATGTCAATTGCAAAATAATATTATTTTCTATTTGTAAAGTCCCACTAACAGAGGAAGCAGTTTAACAGCAGTATACTGTACCAGCTTCATCTCATGACAAAAATAAGGTTACATTTAATTTGAAAACCTTAGCAATGGTGATAAACATGGTATGTTTATTTACTGACCAATTTAAACTTTTATTCTGTTTAGGGTACACCTTTTGTTTTTTACATTAACGGTCTTCCTTGTTAACCTTAAAGCTAATTAATGATTCATGAGATTA
The DNA here is from genome assembly GCF_902827115.2 of Pseudochaenichthys georgianus. Taxonomy (NCBI): domain Eukaryota; kingdom Metazoa; phylum Chordata; class Actinopteri; order Perciformes; family Channichthyidae; genus Pseudochaenichthys; species Pseudochaenichthys georgianus. The sequence continues at coordinate 12,519,696 of NC_047511.1, read as the reverse complement.
TGTGAAAATAAACGTATTTCATTAGAATGAAATACAATTACATCAGGTTTAACAGACAGTCCTACCTGAAGATTTGGGCCGATATCGTGTCTCAATTCTCATACTTCTGACTTACGTTATTTTGAGTATGTCCCAATGCAAAGTATGGCAAAGCGTCCCATAAGAACCAGATACTATGAGTACCCTGTTCGCTAGCTAACTGGAACGATCGTCCCTCCGTATTAGGGCACAGCAGTTGTGGAAGACTGTACGCTCCAAATGTGTGTATTGCATATGCATGCACTCACTGCATGCACTTTCACTGAATCAAATGCTGTGCAGAAGAGAGATTTTAGTACTTTATTGTTGTGAGTTAAGACAAATATCTTTATCAATGACCATTTGGACATTTTTCTGTTAACAAGTACTCCGATGCACCCTGGCACAGTGTGGGCACATTGAAATATCTCTTGGTACAAAGGCAAGACAGAAATTAGATGGACAATTTTGTTTCAAGCGTAAACACAACCACAATTATTATTTCCATTGATTCAATATTTTCTACATGTTATCAAAACAACAACAAAAGTTGACATATACTCAGTGACCAGAGAAATAGACACTCTGTCCCTGAAGAGGACCATTCATTCATTTTCTGTTCAGAAACAGCCCAGCTTCATCTGATCATGGATATTACGTTTCCCCAAAGGAAGGAGTGACTCAAACTTGTATTGCCTTTATGGGAATATTGCACGATTGGCCTTTAGAACACAAACATTAAAACACATAGTAGACGAGATCAGAGCGGCATTCATGGGACACTGAGGGTAAAGCATGTTTGACATTCAGCCATCATCTTGTGAGGAAAGAGACAATACCTCTTTCATACCATCATGTCTTACCACATAATATCAGAACAATAGTTTTAAAGAGCATTCGTTCGTGTGGAAAAGTGGTTCAAACCAAGGTCGCACTAAACAGGGGTTTGTTTTTCTGGTTACTGAGCGTATGTAGAAAACAAAAAGCAAACAAGCAAGCATTTCAGCTACTGACAACAAGGCAGCAAAGAACTTAAGAGTAAAAAGATTGTGTCAGAAATCTCTCAAAATACAGACTCTTGGTACGCAACTTCATAGGACGATATCAGACATTATGTTGTTCATGGCTCTGGAGAACGTCATCCAAATATCTTGCTGTGATTGTTTGAGCACACAACATATATAGGAACTCTCACTGCACAACAGGATACAACTAAAGTAACAATTGCAAACATTATAAGGAACAACTTCAGACACAATTACTCTTTGTTCCACTGGAGATAATCGTTTCTCATAGACAAAATAATGAAATGTTAAGGGGAACCCTGTATTTGTTGGAAATAAATACAACATCAAGTATGAATTATATGATGGATCAGTTACCGTTTGAGGAGGAATTCAACACATAGACAATGATTATGTCAATTGTCCCTATCATTATCATTATATATATATTAGCAAAACTAACAAAAACACTGTCAAAAATATCTGGGTTTTAGCTTTTCCAATCCAATACAACTTTATTTATAAAGCACTTTACAACCTCCAGACCAAAGTGCTGTACAGAGAGATACATACAATACAGTTCCACAGTTTAGGGGCGGCAGCAGAGAAAGCACGGTCCCCTCTGAGCTTTGACTTTGTTTTTGGCACCCTCAGGAGCAACTGATCAGCTGACCTGAGAGTGTGAGTGGGCGTGTAACAGCTCAGAGAGGTAGGGCGGGGCCAGGCCATTGAGGGCTTTAAAAGTCAATAAAAGAGTTTTAAATGAATCCTCAAATTGAGTTTTGTAAATGGTCAAAAAGATAATTTTAAGAAGAGGAATGTGAATGTAAAGCTGGCTACCATACAAATGGCTTTATATATTTGGTATTACTAAATCCCAGATTTCCATAGTTTTGTCCCTGCTGGGTGTTGAAGAGGATTTAGCTTTAATGACTCTTGTTGTATTCTATTCTGGTTGGCAAATGACTCGGGTGAATTAAACACTGACATTTACATGATAATCAGAGTATCGACCTTATTCTGAATATATTTTTCTTTTGATGCTTCAGCTTTTGTCAGATGCCTGTTGAATTATACATACTAGATTACTGAAATGTTAATTAGGTGTCGCCTGATTCACAAAAGTTGTTACCATAACAGTACATTCTCAATATCGATAGTTGTGTCATTTTAAGTCGTTTCATGATACTGGATCACAGATAAGCCACTGGTGTTATCAGTTTTTTTTCTTTGGTCTCTGGCTATGTTGTAAGAGTGATAATAAACTGAGCTATTCTGACACATGGACATACCAGGCCTGGTGGAGTGAAAGTTCTTCATCTCCACCCTGTATGTTGTTTTCATATGAATCAGAACAACGAAATATGCGTTGCTTACTTAATGCACCCTCTGCAAATCATCGCAAATGTGTTAACCTCTCGTACTTGAACTCAAATGCTCTTTCTTTGTCGCTGAAGTTAGTTTTTCTTGACATATGAGGTTTAAGTTAGCAACCACTGTAAGGCAAAGTTCACACCTATGTGAGACCTGTATGGAAAAACAGCCCTCATTCCTTTGAATGGAGCCTGTTTCTCAGACACTTTATTGTTAACGTCACGATTGTCAAGACTAATAGTATTAGTTGTGACAGCAGTAATGCAATAAGAAATCGTTGTGTAGTGTTCAGGTCTATGATGAGCCTTTAAACACCTGCTTCATGATAAATAGTCTCTCCAGTATCTAACAACATTAAGGCATGTTGTCAAGCAGTTAGCTTGCTAGGTGCATAACATTAACCTACAGGAATGTAATCAGGGAATAGCCTTTGTTTTACTCATTCCACATTCACTTTAATGCCTCAGGCGTACCTGCCTTCATTACTGTCAGGCAAATATAATATTTATTATCCATTTATGTAAATGTTGTCACATTGCCAATTTGTTCCCAGTGTGGAAGAGATTTGGAGCAAATTCTGTTTGCAATTGGATTTCATTGTAGGAGTTTCTTTTTACCAGAGGCGCATCAGTTAAATCTTCTATTCATTAAATCCTCAATCTCTTTATATAGATTAATTACGTCAATCACAGAAGTTATTTATAATGTGATGAATAGCCCTTCACAATTATATTAATGGGACACCACTTACTTCCTTACTATACAAATCTTCTTTATCACTTCCTGTAAAAACAGCTATCAGCAATTGTGTCCTAAGAAATACATCTTTAACATTGTTTTTCTAACATTATTTTGAGAACATGTAGGTGCAGACACACAAAGAAACTCTAGTGCTAGTACACAAGATATTTACATGCAGACTATACAAAGGTACCAAGAGGCTCTAGATCCCCCCAAAAGAAGATCACAATAATAAGTCCATACTTTGAAGCAGAGAGAAGTTTTTTTTTTTCACCACAGGCACCAAAAGGTACAAATTAATTACATTCACTCAACATCTTGTTTGTGCCAGAATGATTCCCAACAAGCAATGCTTTGAAGTCCATCAAGAGTCTGGAGGTGTTAAAAGTATTGTAAATAGCCTACCTCTGAACTATTTGACAGGAATGAATGAAGGTTGCTGCTTGAAAGCCAGAAACACATAACGGCTGTTAGAAAACAAATTCAACATTTTTTCTTTTTTTGAAGTTAACTGCATGGAGCAGTTCCTGCTTATTTAGTTACAACATCTGTACCAAAACTCGGGGATACAGTAGTGTTGGCAATGATTCCCAATCATAACCAACATTATTATAAAAGGTATATTTTGGGAACTGTGAGCTAAAATGGGAACAAACTAACATGGCTTCCTGTTGTTTTTAAGCTGTGACTGTGAGGCTTGTGAATGAGGATGGATGTATGGTTAGTGGTACAACTTCTGAGCTGGTAATTATAAATCTTAATTAAATTTCAAGAAGCTAAATCACATTGAATAGATTCTGAAAAATTAAATGAAATGCAATTACACTTTACCATGGCATTTCGCCCACAATACGTTGTAGCGTACAATTAACACACACAAATGCACTCTTTAGTAGCCAACAATGGCATCTAATTAAAATCTGGATTTATGAACCAGGTTTCCAGATGGTCGGTACGGCAGAATATCAGAGGAAGTCAGAATGTATAATAAATAATAGCACTCTGCCCCAGGTGAGCAGCGGTGTATGTGAACTGGCTGTTCAAAAGGAGGATCAGATCAGGGTCACCCAAAAGGGAGGCATGAAACCTTTCGGTCACCATTGCATGTATTAACGCTGATGCGTTAATACATGCAATGGTGACCGAAAGGTTTCACCGGTGTGAGTTCAGTACGGAGGCTGGCTGGTGTTAGGAAACTCTTAGCAGCCATGTCTGGTGCCATAAGAGGTCCCCTGAATAAATGGCAGTTTGTTTCCTGATCCCTGTGGGATTTCTTTTGAAAGCATTGAGATTTGTGTTCATTTCGTCAGCTTTTATTTTAATCAGCCTTTTTTTTTCTTTTATTATGTATCGTCAACTTTACCCTGTCCATCTTGTTTTGGTTGACTAAAAGGTGGGGTAGGTAATTTTGGAGAAACCAGCTCGAGCGCGCTAGAATTTGAAAATACACAGCCGGAAGAAATCTGCCACTTCCTTACAGAGCCCCTCCTCCAACACACACGAACGCGCACATGACCAATGAGGGCACGATTTTAATTGTCAACTTTAATTAGAGTAAATTAATCTAATCCTCCTAGTTGTAATCTGCCGCATTATACCTGATGTGTAAAATATACGGTCTCCTTTTTTATGCCAATTAAAACAATGTATTGACGTCATACAGTAGATGAACATGGCAAGTCCTATTTTTTTATTCTTCACAAATTAACATTGATTGAGACTAATTTAGTCTAACAATTCATAACTTGCAGCCATAAAGTGGTAAAAAGCTTTCCCCAGGTTTCCTATTGCTGTTCAATGAACGGGATGATTATCTTAGTGGACAACTTGTCCAGATTGAAGGTTTCTGCTAATGACAAGTGTCAAATATATTTGTAAATGCTGGCTAAGGCATCACTTGTACCCGCCTTTCACGCCTCACACAAGCAGACTACCAGCCAATGATCGCTGTCGTCAGATAGTACAGCGAGATTAAACATTGATGGCGTCTCATAAATACCATGTTGCTCTGCAATCAATACAAAGCTGCTGAACTGCACTTAGAAAACAAATTATAACTTTATAATCACCACATTTAAACAACTACAAGTTAATGTCAGCAGTTTTTCTGTGCAATTGGCTGTTTTGAAATATAAAATAAGTAATGACTGAAAAATATGGAAACTACTAAAGCTTGTCATGACTAAGTACAGCATTTACGCACCTAAATGAGCCGCTATATAACTGTGGTACAAAATGAAGGTGTCTAGAAAACGTGGCTTAACAACAGATGCTCCACTTGTGACACATTTCCAGTGGACATTTTAAATGGAGCGCAGCCAGACACTGAAGACATTTGGCTGAAAGCCTGAGAAAATAGATGTGAAGGGTCTTAGTTTCAACTCTGCATTACAACCTTCAAATTGAATAATTTTATCGACCTGTCAAAAATATATATAGTATAGCACATTGTCACAAAAGAGCTATTCGATTTTACAGTAGAAAATAATTTAAGAACTTGCTGGCATCATTCTCACACTGCTAATGTCAATGCTTTTGGGAACTTCTCTCTGATTAAGCACTGATTTGCGACTCGGTTGGTAGTTGCACAATTTGCAGTTATGAAAACTCCTAAATTAGGAGAATCAGACAAAATGTGTTTTAAAGTGCCCAGTCTCCACCACAATCAGTGTGTCTTTGTTGTCTGAGTTTTTACTCTGACTATTTCCTCCTCATAAAGCAGGTTTCCACTAAAACTCCCCTTTGTCCTTAGCTTTTTCTTAGCTGTTTGGCTAAACACGGCTTCACTCTGAACAATCAATATTATGTTTCCTTCAATTAACCTTTAGTGCAGATATTTTTTTCGTTTTCTCATACAAGGTGTTGCTACAACAAGCTGAGAGAGGTTGATCGAACCGAGCTGTTAAGGTTCTTATGAACAGGGCAGGATCACGACTACACTTCCATCGTACAGATTGAAGAGCTAAAGGCATCCAATGGCCACCGGAGTTTACCATGTCCCTTGAGGTTGGTTTTACTTTACAATTGTTATGTCTTTCCTGCACAATTTTTAAAAATGGACCCCTTTTTGAGAACATTTTACTGATTCCAACAACTGTAGAAATGTAAATAATGTAAAACAGCCTGGAGACAAAGGTCGTTCAGTACACTACCCAGCAAGAATACTATAGCCAGTTCACACAGACAGATATCACTTCTAATTTCAGCTTTAGACTTAGTAACATATACTTATAGCAGACGATACATATTTTGGGGCCAATGCAGGCCCACCGTTTTTCCCATTTACTGTACAAGACATAGAGAGATACAAAATAAAATAACAGCAAAACACTTTATCTGAGATTTACATGGCACATTCATAAGAGGCTCATGAGATATTCATGAATAATCAATACTATATTCAGCATCATAAAACCCAATGTACATGTTTACAGAGCAGATTTCAGAATACAAATTTAAATTGAAACAGATGGCTCACATCGTCAGAATTTGGAATTTATATTGTATATTAACAACAATCTCCATTGTTAAATGGTGTGACAATTCACAGTTTCTGTCAGTATATACATTTCCATTGTGTGCTATTGGTTTGAAATGATATCTGCTGGATTATCTCCAAACCCTGTAAACCTTCCTTTCTCAGTGATTCAAAAAAGACTATCGTACCAAATATTGATGGGTGTTTTACCTGTCTAAAAACACAATCAACAGAAACATGGTGGATGAGATGAGTAAACTCAAAGAAATCACTTACATTACAAATGTTGTTATCAAAGGAAAAACCGCTTCAGTGAAATGAAGTTAATTGAAAGAAAAACATAATTCAAAGACATTTTCTTTCTCATTAGTTTCTGAGACATGTGGGTAGAATTTTGAGAAACAACATTGCCACTGACAGAGGTGTCCAACATTACAGTAATTATATGAACGTATGATTACTTGTTCTCAGTGAGTGTTAGCCAACGGCATGCTGTCAAAGCTGCAGCCTGCAGTTGGTAAATGCTAATGAGCAATCCTGGTTAAAATGGCAAGATGTTCACATTTACTAACCAGATGCCATTTGTATCCCATAATACGGATAGGAACGTTGAATTGTTTGTGTTGAAGTGACTTGACTTTTGAAATCTGCTCTGCATACATCATAGTACATGCTGTACACGTTTGATTGATTTGTATTAGAGCCGGGACTCGATTAAAAAAATTAATCTAATTAATTAGAGGCTTTGTAATGTATTAATCGAAATTAATCGCATTTTTAAAAATCGCATTTTTAAAAATCGCATTTTTAAGCACAGGGCCATCTAAGCTAATTTACAGATGGCCCTGAGCCCAATAGAGATTGCCCTGAAAAATGCATGCGGACAAAATGGCACGAAGGGTCTGGGGGGCCTCCGTCCCCCTAGACATTTTTAAATTTTTGCAGGTCTTAGATGCTGTCTGGTGCATTCTCTAGACTGAATTATAAGATGAACCACCACAATATTATATTGTACAAATTCAATTGTATTCTTCATTTCACTTGTTTGTTTGTTCTTGTTTGTGTTTGCTCGCTTGCATGCCCTGCATAGCTTTAAGAAATACTTAAGTTGTTGGTCAAAACACTTTCCATCTGATGAAGGCAAATGCCTTCCCAGATGGAAAAAAGTAGAAAACATTACATTCAGTTATAACTGCCAAAACAAACATTATTTACACTATTATGGCCCCTGTTAAAAATGATTGTAATTAAACTACTGTAAGTTGGTCGAACGAATGCCTCCTCATCCGGAAGCTGACCGAGCAGACCCGAGCAGCTGTCGAGAGGAGCCGAGCGCATCCGCGAAGCACACGTCAGAGTTCCCGTTAGCCGGCAAATCTAAATATCTTCGGTCAAAATAATTTCCCTTTAGAGCAATACCGCTTCAGTTGCGCCACTTATGTGACAGACAAGAAGAGTATGTGACAGACAAGAATAGTCAACTCTAATGTCTAACGCTTAATGTGGAGAAAGAGATGTCCTGTGGCTGTATGGGTTGATTGTGCGTTGATCTGTTGGTAATGCCTCGGGGTTCCGGTGGGCATGTAAACAAATGCATAATGCTGCGCTATACTTTGTGGCCTCATCCAGTTGCATAGCGACACTTATTGTGTAGTTGTCTTTTAATAAGCAGGTAGTCATATCATTACCTAGAACTAGCTGGATCTGATCGATATGGACATAAACGCGAGTGAAGTCTAATTTGACGGGAGAGAGAGATCAGCTGCTGCTGACGAGTCGAGACTCGACACGCAGCTCTGCATAACCACATGCAGCGGTGAGCGGAACAAAACACACACTTCAGGTTAGAATATCACACGTAGCTAATTTAATTACCTCTCAAACTACCTAAACTAGTTATAGATATGTTTAGTTTTACTGTCGGGTCACTCATTACTAGATCCGCGAGATGCATGATACTGGCATAATAGATTGCCCGATCGGGCAACCAGCAGGTGAGGCTTCATTGCCCGAGCTAAATACTAGATGGCCCCGGGTTTTTTAAAACAAAATGTCCCATCCACGGGGCCGACCAAAGCGGTCTCATCAGCTTGTTCGTTCATGTTTGACTATTGTTCACCGTGGTTTGTTGTTGTTTGAAGTCCCATGCTGAAGTCATGAACGTTAGTTGGTGCTCCAGTATAATCGGTACGCCTGAAACTCATCCAGTGAGAAACGTTCCGCTGTGCAAAAATAAGTGCGATTAAAATGCGTTAATTTTTTTAACGCGTTCATTTTTGTGTAATTAATTAATCTTAATTAACGCGTTAAAGTCTCGGCCCTAATTTGTATACATGTATACAGGTTTTTTGTTTTGCATGTCATGAGCAAGCCTGTAGCCTGTTATCAATGCACTTATTACCAATCCAAATTGAAAAAGGACGCACTATCCAACAAGATTTTCCGCCTTTTTGAAAATAACAATTCCAACATGCAGCACAACCTGCGTCCATTTTTAACATGGCACAATATGTGCAACATGTGGCTTCCAGGTGATAAGGAACTGTGTTCAACAAAATGAGTGTTCTATTTTTTTTGATTGGTTATTTAGGCATCTGTTTTGGACACATATTTATCGCAGGTAGCCCGCTTCAAGACAAACCAAATAATAAATGAATGCTTTGTATGTCATTTCAAGGATAAGTATCTTCATTGCCTTTGACAAACTACTACTAAGCGGTTTTGGATGAATAATGTTTCAATGATGCAGGCAATTTTCAGACATTTGATTTGAACACCTTTGATAACGTTTTATCAAATGGAAACTGCAGTTACCCCCCCGCTGCTGCAAGAAGCCTTCTCCAGGTCCTCCATTACCAAGTCCTGTTCAGTGACATGATTGAGTCGCCTGGAAGTGTTCTTATCTAGACTGTTGAGAGAAATAGGCTCCAGGGACGTCTGTGCGTTGTTAGCTGGGAGCACAGAGTTTCCCTGCAGCCTGTGTGAGTAGGTTTTCCTCCGCTGTCCGTCCGCCGTGCACAGGCTGAACTTGAACACAGCTTGAAATCCTCTGCGGAAATTCTCGTTGAAGAAACCATAAATGATGGGATTGACGCTGCTGTTGAAGAAGGCTAGCCAGTGGGCAAAGGGGTAAATGTAAATGTTGATGATTCTGTACTGCTGCTCAGTCAGGCTGGCGTAGTCGCTCAACATCATGAGGGTCCACAGAGGTAACCAGGAAAGGATGAAAAGCAAAGCAACTACTAGAAGCATTTTAATCACCCTTTTCTTTTTCTTTGAAACATTGTGCCGGTTTTCATGGCCCAGCTTTCCTGCTGTCGGAACGGAAGTTTTGAAAAGTGTGATGCCAATCCGGGCGTACATGATCACTATGAGGGAAAGTGGAGCTAGATAGATGTTTGCAAACAGAACCGTGGTGTAAACCTTCCTCATCTCCTGGTTTGGCCAGTTCTCTCTGCACCAATAAAACGGGTTTGTTTTGTTGTCATAACCCAGTAAAACCCGAATGGTGTGCTCCTTGGTAACTTGTAGCATCACCCCAGATGGACACATGATGGATATGGCCAGAACCCAGATAATGACTATTATCAAGGAGGCTGTGGATATAGTCAGCTTTTGCTTGAATGGGTAGACAATGCATCTGAATCTGCAAAAGGAAAATAAGGAAAAAAAGGACGGGATCAGGAAGATTCAAGTAGACATTTAACCTGTTTATGAAAATATGTTTTCCACAAATGTTGAGTGACCGCAAAGAACATTTACTTGATAATGATAAGTATTCAAAGGGATGTTATCCAAAACCTCTAGGTCATATGTATAAAGCAGTGGTTATTCACCTGTTTTATCCTTATTATTGAGTAAACAGACAACACTTGACTAACTATAAACCCATAGTTCAATGCATATAACAATACAAATGCAGAAACACTGTTAAACTGTCAACGTTTGAGTCAAACCTCATGAGTCCTGTCAATATTGCATCAGAGATCGGTTTCCTGATTTGTGTAATTTTATGTAATTTTTATATTTTTTGCAAAAATCCTTGATACTAAATGGAATTGTATTTGTACAAATACGGTGTTTCCTGGGAATACAGCAGCATGTTTCATCAACTGTGTCCTTCTAATCTTAATAAATACACTTTGTTCATAGAAACACAAAGAGTACACAGATATGTATCATATTTTTGTTTTGAGTTGTCTTTCACCTCCTAAAATGATGACTGTCTTGTGACTGTTGCTTACCACTTGTATATTTAGAATAATTAGCTGAGACATACAATATTTAAATAAATAAAAAGATCAAGGTGAAAGCACATACATAGACAAAACTGATTTGTATTTGCGCTAACTTTGGGGTCAGGTTTCAATAGAGAACATTGACGTGACTGTTTCTGCCGATTCCCCTTTTCATCGCTGCAAAGCACAATACTTTAGACTCATTTCAAAACAATTTGGGCATAATTATCCAAGCCTCTCTTATTATCGCCATTGTGATCCATGACTGCTGTATATTGGCTGTGTTGAATGTTATTAAAAGGTAAATAATATCTGCAGCAAACTGTGCAAAATGGTGAAGTGGTGCTTTTTGAAAGAGCACAAAAGCACACCATGCTGTTTTTACTAAATGGTGATGAATGTCTCAGAGAACCTTTGAGATTTTTAAGGACCCTTTTTCCTTCTTTCTTTTAACTGCTTTCTACATATTTTTGAGGAATTTGAGCTCTGATTAACCTAAAAGTATATTTAAATTAGAACAGAGGTCTACTGTTCATTTTGGTATAAATGAGCAGCTCATACGGTGTGCTGTCTGTATATTTCCTTCTGAAGTGTCAGCAGTGTGTCCCTGCAGTATGTGACATCCCTGCTAGCAGCAATGTAAGTCTGAGGTTGAAAGCCACAATCCAGTGAGAGTCTGTTGACTCGGTAGTCCTCTGTGAGATGGAACCGCTCTGTGTAGCTAATACGCTCTTTGCCCTTCCTTTTGACGTCAGACCTATCTTTCTTCATTTCTGGCACTTTGAAGAGCGGAATCGAAGTATGAATAACTACATCCGCGAACCTATGGCCAGTCTTCCTAATTTTTGTATTGCTTTGCTGAAAATTTCTTTAGGGTTTTTTCCCACAAGCCCTTTTCTGAGACATCTGAGCTCTCGACCTTTACCAGATACTTACCTGATACGTTGGGAAATGAGGCAATTTGTTGTAGCTATACTTACAAAAAAGAATGCACTCTAATTTGGATGTGTCCCACCAAATTAAAAATGTATCTTAACAAAATACTTTCCTTCAAAAACATTGGTGTTATTTTTCGTCTGAAACCAGCATTCATCATTGATTTATGATTTCCTCCTGACTTCTGTACTTAAGAACAGCATGTAGTTATTTTTAGTCAAACCGAATTGGAGAAAATATAAATAAACCTTTAGGATTATGATGTTTTCTTAGCAACAAGTCCTCCAACTCTTACGACCAAATAGGTTGTTTGTTCAAGCGCTTAATACGACCTATAATCACGTTTTAAAGTTTTCGACCTCTAGTGCTCCCGTTGAATGCTAACATGACAGATGGTCGTTTATTCACAAATAACCCTCTCTGTAAAATCCTAAATTGTAGGATAGTTTGGCCATTAAAATGCTTTTTGATTAGATTTCTAGCGAGAAGTCTATATTGTACTTTTAGAATCCACGTCCAGTGGATGTGTAGGATCTTTAGTTTGATAGATATTACGAAGATGATTTGAGGTCTCACCAGGAGAACGTGTATATGCGGCAGCTTCCATGTAAAGTTAGCGTCAACCCTCACGGGGTGAAAACTATAGGTTACTTACGTAACCCCAGGGCTAAGAGTAACATGAAGTGAGATGTCTCACTATGGGATGCGCCTCATCGCGGAGCAAACAGAAGCATCAATCTCATTACGCCAATCCTGATTGGCTGGTGATCTTGACCTCAGCGTCAGGGAATTTACCCCCTATAAGTAGCTTGCACCACAACGCATGCGTCATTCAAAATAAGCACCTCTTCTCGCTTCACCATAGCAAGGAGGGCCGTCTGGTGAGACATCTCACTTCATGTTACTCTGAGTACTGGGGTTACGTAAGTAACCTATAGTTCTCATTCATAACACTCCGTTCGATGTCTCACTATGGGATACTGTAGCTCCCGTATTGCCAGACGAGCTTATCTCGAAAATCACCGATCAACCAGAATTTAACAGGTGGAGTCCCGACTCAACAAGGTGCCCAGCACTGCTCGGGCCACGCTTGGAGCGGAGACGTCTAGCCTGTAAAAGCGGACAAAAGTGAGCGGCGAGGACCAGCTCGCCGCTGCACAGATGTCTTGGATGGAAACACCCTTGAACAAAGCCCAGGATGTAGCCAGGCCCGAGTCGAGTGAGCCCGCAGACCCGAAGGTGCTTGCAAATTCTGACTCGTATAGGCCAAAGCAATTGCCTCCACAATCCAGTGGGAGAGCCGTTGCTTAGTAACAGGCTTACCCTTGTGAGGGTTAGCCCAGGACACGAAGAGTTGTTCATTAAGACGAAGCTCTTTTGATCTGTCCATATATGTGTGTAAAGCCCGGACTGGACACAACAGATCCTGCTGCTGTTCCCCGGAGGAAACCAGCGGCGGAGGAAATGCCTCAATGTCAATTGGGGTACACGAACCAACCGCCTTTGGTGTAAAGGCAGGGTTGGGTTTCAACAACACTCTCGTTTGCCCTGGGGCGAACTGAGTGCATGAGGGATGTACAGACAGTGAATGAATATCGCTGACCCGCTTGGCGGATGCCAGGGCCAGTAACAGCACTGTCTTGAGTGACAGATGTTTCATGTCAGCTCCTTCCAGGGGTTCAAATGGGGTCATTTTGAGTGCATTTAAAACCACTGCCAGGTCCCATAAGGGCACCAGCTACCTGGAGACAGGGAGGAGCCTGCGAGTTCCCTTCATAAAACGGCAAACCAAAGGATGTTGGCTAGCCGTCTTACCCTCAAAGCCCACATGGCATGCATCAATAGCAGCCAGGTACACCTTGATCGTGGAGAAAGCTCTGTGTTTATCGATCAAGTCCTGTAGAAATGATAAAATCACCCCGACAGGACATTGAAAAGAGATGTGCCCTTCTTGAAGGCACCACTCCTCAAACACCCTCCACTTACAGTCGTAAAGAGACCTGGTGGAGGAAGCTCTCGCACTCTGAATAGTGTTTATCACCTTCTGAGGGAGTCCCACTGTATTCAGATTGTACCACTCACGGGTCAGGCCCATAGTGCCCCGCGCTCTGTGCGTGGGTGAAGGATCGCCCCCCCCCCGCCTGGGACAATCTGTCCCTGCGTGGTGGGGGCTGCCATGGCTGCCCGCACAACAGCTGATATATCTCCGGGCAGGGCGGAAACATCAGAGTAAGTGTGTGGCGTTGCTCCTTCACTCTGGCCAGAGTTGGGGGTAACAGAGCCAGTGGTGGGAACGCGTACAGAGGACCCGGAGGTCAATCGTGTACGAGTGTGTTCCCGCCTAACAGTGCGTTTAAATCATGCATTAAAGAGAACAGCTGTCATTGAGCATTTTTTCATTATGCGAACAGATTTAACGCAGCTCCGCCATAACGCACCCACAGCGGACTCACGATCCTTGGATGTGGAGTCCAGTCTGCATAGAGTGGTGCACCTCTGGACAGTAGTTCTGTTCCGAGGTGCATCACTCCCGGTACCTGTGTCGCTCTCAGAGAGAGGAGACGTCTGCCGCTCCAAGGGATCAGTTTGTGTGCCAGTGTGTGTGACTGGGGACCACACAACCTCCCTTGGCGGTTCATACACGATATCGTGTTGTCTGTCCTCACGAGGACATGGTGTCCTCTGTGAGAAGGCAGGAAACGTTTTAGGGTGGGGAACACCGCTAAAAGCTCCGGGTAATTTACGTGCGCCCGCTGGAGGTCTCTGCTCTAGAGACCTCTCACCGGGCGACCTTCGTAAATACCCTATCAGCCTGTCTGACATGCGTCCGTGGTGACCACCTTCCGTGAAAGGACAGCACCCGTAGCCGCGTCCCGCACTAGAAAAGTCGGGTGTAGTGCCACTACGCCAGGGATCACCAACTACATTTGTCCAAGGGCCGAAATGTAACTAATAGACACTAACGCGGGCCAGCGATTTTTATATAGCCCAGAATTGTATAAATAGTATTCAGATTACTTTTGGAATACTTTCTTTTTCCATAACAGATGGGTATGTTTTGGTGAACAGGAGACACTTCTTTTACTGTTTTCATGGCTTATCAAGAACTCAAACACAACATCTTGGTGTCATTCTGGACAGCTCTCTCATCTGCACCCCACATAAAAAACATCACCCGGACTGCATTCTTTGTACTGTCTTAAAACCTTTCCTTGGAATATGTTATGCATTGTAAGGTGTCCTTGGGTGCTTTGAAAGGCGCCCATAAATAGAATGAATTATCATTATTATTTATTATCTGAAACGATGTAATAACTTTTAAAACTTTTTCCAGTCACTTGCCCCATGCATTCATCAGTAGCAGGCCATTCACTTTGATTTGATCCCGTTATGAAATGTCATCATTTCGACAATAAAGAAATGATACATAAACGTTATCTTGCACATTTTATCTAACCATCACCGTTTCTAACTTTCAATATATTTTAAAAGAGATCTCTCTCTCTTATCTGCATGCGGGGGCGGGGCCTCACAGACACGCTGCATCTCTCTCTCGCTCACAGACATGCTGCAGCGCCGTGCAGTGTGCACACAGTTCTGCCGGTAATGAATATTACATTTTGAGAGGAAACTTTTCCACCAATAAATCCAATAAGTATTTCAAAATGTATTCACTTCAGGTTTACGAAAGTAACTGTAATCAGATTACTCGTTTTTCAAATGTAACGCCAGCTGAATACAGTTAGCCTACTTGATTTTTGTATTCTGATTACGTAACGTCGTTATGTATTCCATTACAACCCAACCCTGCTTCTAGGCTACTGTCCCGCAGCTCCAGCCTCTCTATTGGACTCTGTCGCAGCGGGGCTACTGCTGTGGTGCAGAGCGCATTAACCAGACTCTTCATAACGAAGGATCACTTCTTCTTCAGGGGAGGGAAGGTTTCGCAGTACGCAGTCTACTGTCCCACATCTGCTGCCTCTCTGTTGGACTCCGGTACTGCACCTTACTCACGAGACGTTGTAAACAAAGAAATGGGTGGGGGGCGAACGCAGTAACCACTCCGCCAACGCCACAGTCACCCCCGTCGTGCCGGATGAGAATGTCTGGCGGGCCGGATGTGGCCCGCGGGCCGCCAGTTGGTGGTCACTGCACTACGCATTACATAATAACCAATACTCACCGCACGCCGTGGCGCGCGGGGTTTAGTTTTATTATGAGCCCCATGTTGAGCGGGTGCTTTACGAGGACATTTGTCTGCGTAATCTGACTCTGCTCGGCGGGCATTATAGATAAAACCCTTCTTTCTAGGAGAGAGAGGGCCTCTCTCTCCAGAATATGGGTTGACTCTCTCTGGGCTTGTGAAAACAGATAAAGTATAACTGTTTTGAGAAGCCCAGGCAGATGTTATGAGTATCTCCTGCTGTATGCTCCTTAGAGCCAGCTGAGATGTCACGCTTACGGCTCCAGCCGGCACTGCGCATGCGCGTGACGGTGGTGCCCTACAGCTCCAGCCGGCACTGCGCATGCGTGTGACGGTGGTGCCCTACAGCTCCAGCCGGCACTGCGCATGCGTGTGACGGTGGTGCCTTCACAGCTCCAGCCGGCACTGCGCATGCGCGTGACGGTGGTGCCCTTAAAGCCCCAGCCGGCACTGCGCGTGGCGGTGGTGCCTTCACAGACCCGTCAATAATCCGCCTTTTGAGAGATGCCGTAGCTGCTCTCAAAAGGGGAAGAATTCGCGGGCTGTTTATTGGTTTTATTGATTTTCTTTTCATTTTTTTGAGCTGCGCCCTCGGCCTGAAGCCTGGATGTGTCAGCGGCAAATGTTTTATGACAGAGGAATCAATCAGCATGTGACATGTGTTTTTGCGGACTTGAGGATGGTGTTTAGGCATCTCTCGAGGCGGCGGGAACACATTCACGGAGGGGAGAAGGAGGGGCGACCTCTGCGTCTTCGGTGTTTTAAACCGAGCAGAGTTCGAGGCAGCTTGGGCAGAGGACTGCTGCTGCGAGAGCAGCGGCTGGACCCTTCGAGGGAGGCAGAGGTGGAGTGCCTCTTTCCTCCCTCTTCTTTGTCTCACACCTCCTTTGCATGGAGGCGAGAGCGGAGCCAAAAATTCCCTCGGGAACGATGGGCATATCCAGCACATCCTCCTTTTCCCGGTCTGGGAGAGTGGTGAGGTTGAGCCATCTCGCTCTTTCCTGCACCACCATGATCCCAATTGCCTTGCCCGTGGCCTGGACGGCGCAGCGTTGGACACAGAGACAAATGTCCGTGACCGCTGCCATCTCGTCCAGAGTGGCTGCCCCCGGGTTACCCGACCCGGTCCTCGCAGAGCTCCGCTTGGTAGGCGGTTAACAGCGAGGACACATTCAGGGCCCTGGCGGACAACGCTGCCGCTTTGTAGGCCTTTTCAGTCATTGCTGACTGAAAACGGTCCGACTTTGCTGGCAGCGTGGGGTTCCTGCTTGGTGACGGGCCCACCTTTGGTAGAAGGTGAGCCACTACCAGCGGTTCCATGGGCGGCATGCAGAGCAGGCCGAGCTTCTCCATTCCGTCACAGTCTAGGGAGGAGGCACCCTGAATTGGGACCTTGTTGCTGAAGGGCCGGTCTCTCGACGAGACCGACACCTCATCCAACAGCTCCGGGAAAACTGGAAGGAGTTGTCTCTTTTTCCCCGCTGCTTGGGGAAGATGTTTTCCCTCGTAGCGGGACCTGCAGGTCTCATTGGCCATTTCGGGCCACGGGACGTTGAGTCTGGCCGCAGCGCGTTTACACACGGCCTGCAGGTCCATGCTCAGACCGGGCGAAGCTGGTGTGCTATCGCCCGGGAGAACAGCACTTGCCTCAGGCTTTGCAGCCTGAGCCGGTGACATGAAGGTGTCCTCTTCCTGTTCATCCGATTCGGACAGGAGGAACGCCAGGGCGTCCTCCTCTTCGTCCTCCTCGTCGTCAGGCCCGAGGACATCCTCCGCGGGAGAGACCATGGTGAGGTCTAACCGGGAGCCCCAGCTTGGTGGAGCGCGGGAAACCGTTCCCGCGTGTCTTGCCGTCACCGGGTCCCGGCCTGCCAGGGCGCGGGATTCCGGTTCTATAGCCATAGCAGATAGTGAGCCCCAGACCGACACAGAGAGGGGCTCACTCTCTGTGGCGGACGCCCCCGTGTCCTGACTGCCGGTCGGCGGGTCCGTGGACATGGGGGGGGTCCTGTTCCGACAGGCTAGCTTGTCGAGCTAACCGTCGGCGGAGGCTCTTAACAGTGAAGCGGACGCAATGTCCGCATGAGCCGGGGTTGTCGATAGCGCAGGACGAACAGACCTGGTGTGTGTCTGTGCCCGATATCTTCAACCCGCAGCCGCAGAGTCGAGCCACCGAGTCCCTGACTCCTCTGGTGTGAGGGAGAGGGGCGTCCATCTTGGCCGCCTCGTGGCGTGGAGAGGGCCCGCTCTCGACAGGTGGGACGGGAGAAAAGATAAAACCACCTTGTCCTTAATCCGGAGAAAAGGACGGTGTGGGTCTTTTATTCCCGGAGAATACTGACTGGTGTGGCAGTATGCTCCTTTTTAATCCTTTTCCCCTCCGTGGAGGAGAGAAAAGAAAAAACGTCCTCGCTACCGTGGTGTCGGTAGAGAGGGAGCGAGCTAGCAACAGGTGTGCTGCTAGCTTAAAAAAATCGGACCTACCTTACTTTCCGGGGAAGAGAAGGGCAAGGTCGATTTTAATACTAACTGGCGTTAGTACTACCGTCTTCCTGCGAAGCAGAAGGAGTAGCCGGCGAGCGCCCGTCAACCGAAATGGGTATTTGGGTTCAGTCTGTGGACAGTGAAGCTTGCCCGGCTACTGTAGAGATGTGCTCTGAAGCGAGAAGAGGTGTTTGAATGACGCATGCGTCGTGGCGCAAGCTACTTATAGGGGGTGATTTCCCCTGACGCTGACGTCAAGATCACCAGCCAATCAGGATTGGCGTAATGAGATTGATGCTTCTGTTTGCTCCGCGATGAGGCGCATCCCATAGTGAGACATCGAACGGAGTGTTATGAATGAGAACAGTATTTCCGGTCTCGAAGTTTTCAGAATAAAACCAAAGATCAAATGATTTAACAGTGATATCTGCAGTACTCATCCACTAAAAAACATCGGTTTATCCTTGTTAATTACACAACATTAATTGGTTTAAATTGTGTACAATGCTTTTGTGTTTTACCCATAGGTATTTCTCTTTCGATTCTGAGAGACACATTTCTTTTTTCAGAGGTTTTGATAGGCTAAAACACCATACTACCCACAATCCTGGATGTTTTAGCCGCAATGCACGTCGGGATATGGTGTTTATGCGATATGAAATCGGAAAACATTAAAAAAAATAATATTCCGAGTGTTCTTGCTTTTCTCTTTGGAAGTCATCACATAACGGCATTGTAATACACGGTTCGGCTGCATTAAATATTACACATCTGCCGTAGTTCTCTATTTATAGAGCCCTGATGAGAAGACTTCTGGACAAACAGGAAGAAGTGCCGCCGAAACTGAATATGTGACGTGGATCATAAATATATCAGCAATTAAACAACATCTTCAATTTATTTTCACACAATACGTCTCCTTGCAGTATCAATAGTAATTAGGTTGACTTTTATATTTGATCCAATTGGTAGATAGGTTATATTTACACCATAACGGTGCACAGCTGATAGAAAAGGACTTTAAAGATATTACTGATTTTCTTTGAATTAAAGAATGTAAATACTGAGTTGAGAGAATAGTCAGGGGTTTTGGGAGATGGGAGACACATCTATGGAATCAGAATTTCAATAGCTGATATTATTATGTTTTATTAACTAGACCACTGTTTTTTTTAACCCTTACCGCCTAGTGGTTAAAGCACATTATTGCATTTTGTTGTTGAATGTTATATTTGATGAAAACATTTAAATACTAAGAGTAGCCTACACACAAAATAGGGGGAAAGTAGAAGGTCAATGATAGAAATATAGAATATAAAATATCAAGAAGATACTGTAGTGATCTCTACAATAAAACAGTTTAGTGCAGGACGTCCAAAGATATTAATAGGAGGATGTGCAAAACAGACACACTAATAAGGCTTTATTTAAACATTAAATAATACTTTAAGTTAAGGTCTTCTTTTGAACAAGAAAAAAGCTTTGGGGGTATCTACATAAAAATATTAAGTCTGACAAAGTACTTAGCGTCTAATATATTGCATAGTTAATTTTGGCACTTGACAAGCACCTTCCCTGAATTTTACTCAGGTGTAACTAAAGTCTGATTTAAGGGTTGTTTATATTTCATATCATTAATCAGAATCTGCAAAGTAACAAAAATAAATGTATTGGAGTAAAAATACCAGGTTAACCTCTGAATTGTAGTGGAGTAGAACAAAGTAGTACATGCTGCTGTAACAAAAACATTTCCCAACTTGGGATCAATAAAGTATATTTTATCTTATGATGATCGATGGCTATTGCCATATTTGCAAAATGTGCCTCTGAACCTTGACAAGTGCATGTTTCAGGCTTATCAATGAACAACAGGAGGGGTCACAAACATAAGACCAGCTGTTAAATAAAGCTTTTCTAACCTTAGCTGTCATGTAGGTATATTAATGCTGGCCATTATGGGTACAAGCAATTTTCACCCATTTATTAATTATATGTTTTAAATTAGTTAACACCAATGTGTTTGGTATCCCCTAAACCTCCAGGGATGTACACAGTTTATAACTTGCAACTTCTAATTGTGGGAAATACGAAAACGTCTTATAAAACTACAATTCCCAGTAGAGACGTGCCATAGAACATGTTGTGTAACACACAATAGCCAGCATGTGTAGTTCTGGGGGGGGGGTCCGAGTCCGAGTTCAGTTTTGGATAGTCTGCCGTGGTTCCATTCCATTTCAAAGAGCTGTTGACGCTCGGCGTAACCTTGTTGCACTGCCACTCCAACATCCAATCACAGAGCTTGAGGACTAATCACGGGGTTTGTAAAGCAAGGCGGATGTTGTAGTCCCAAACGATAGCTGGGGATTCTGGGTAGTGTAGTGTCTTCGGAAACTCTGTAGTGTCTAAACTCCATAATAACTATTTGTTTCTCCGAAACGAAGGTTAAAAACACAAGAGCATTGTACACAATTTAAACCAATCAATATTGTGTAATTAACAAAGATAAACTGATGTTTTTTAGTGGATGAGTAATGCAGATATCACTGTGTAATCATTTGACAGTGAGGGGAATACTTCCGGTTTTATTATGAAAACTTCGAGACCGGAAATACTGTTTTCAGGGTTTTCAGGTTGACGCTGACTTTACCTGGAAGCTGCCACATATACACGTTCTCCTGGCGAGACCTGACTTTATGGGGGGGGGGGGGGGCTGTGATGGCCCCAGAGCCTGTGGCCTGTTAGTGGTGTGCGTGTGTGTTGCAGGTCCTTTGATGGGGGTGGAGCTGATGGGGGTGGAGCTGAGGAGACAATCAGCATAACTGGGGACACCTGGCCAGAGCCCAGGTTCTACTTAAGCCCAGCTGCCCAGGGTTAGGGTTAGGAGTCAAGGGGCCTTCGCCACTCTCTCCAAGACTCCTGTGGGGAGACTCTCGCCGGGATCCTTTCCCCTCGCCCAGCCTCTCATCATTTGTGTTGTTTTTGGTGTTGCCACAATAAATGTGCCGTGGTTTTTGGAAAGACTTTTTTGAAAACGACTAAGGTTCGTTTTCATCTTCTTCTCTGTTTCGTTTCCGTGTGGACTGGGCCTAAATACAACATGTATTCATCTTCAAACTTCTTAGCCATTAAGAGAGCTCCAAGCAGGGAGGAAGACTTTAGGCTTAAGAGTTTCTTAATCGGAGGAGAAATGGCAGAAAACAGTGTACATTATTATTAGTGGTGCACGATAATTATCGGCCCGATAATTATCGGTCCGATATTAGGAATTATGACGTCATCCCGATAAACCCGATAAAAGTATTAATAGCCCCGATAATATACAATATATTTTTTGGGTAAAAAAAAGAAAAAAATACTGCGGTGTGGGTGGATTGGGATGAGGGGCGCTTGTTTTTCACTCGGCTCCTCCCGTTTTGCCAGTAGTGTGGTATAGTGGTTTAGGAAGAGGGGAGTTTTCCACAAATCCAGCGCTCCCTAACTCATGCCTGGCTGTGACGTAAATGGTGTGCGGCCGTGAAGCCAGGACAGTAAACAAACATGTCGTCGGTAGTATGGGACTATTTTAAAGTTTCAGAGTTAGATAGTTCGCTTGCTATTTGTATTAACAAATGCAATGCAGAAGTTCCACGAGGAGGGAAAAAGGCAATGAGCTATAATACTTCCAACCTGATTAGTCACCTGAAACATCGCCATCGCTACGATTGTGTGTTAAAAGCGTACGAAGACGCCTGCGCTGCTAAACAAGCGGCGAATCCAAAGCCAGCTGCAAAGGCACCGGGGCTTTTACCTATCGCTATCGACGAGGCTTTTGAAAAAGGCAAGAAGTTTGCCAGAGACGACCCCAGGGTTAGTTTTGTTCATAGTAGTAATGTTCATGTCATTTGCTCACTACTAGTCTTTTTTTTACCACCATGTGTGCAAAAAATACAGGTACATTTAATATATATATATTATATTATTATCGGTTATCGGTTATCGGTATCGGTCTTGAGAAGCAGGAAGTTATCGGTATCGGTTTCAAAAAACCAATATCGTGCATCCCTAATTATTATTGTGTTAATACAGACTTAATTATATGCATACATTTATATTGCCTTTGCAGCACGAAAACTTGGAACGGCCTTATTTGGAACATTCTGTCCTAAAAGTTGTCAAATTAGCAATTAACTCTCTCAATGGGTCCAATGGATGTGGGAGATAAGGGCCATTTTGGTTTCATGAACCACTGAGTGTCTTTATTGGGAATCAATTGGACCCCACCTCCAATGCTGTATCCGTTTCTATATACACATCCTTGTTCGGAGGAAAGAGGACAGGAAGCTTTCAAAAAGTCGAAATCATCATCAGATATTGCGTGCCGTGAAGCATGGTGTAATTATAGGCAGCTGCATGTGTCTGCTCTCAGACTAGATTAGAAACTGACAGTAGACAGAACTGATGACTACCATGTTAGAGAGAAGGTTTATTGCTTGGAGCTCTCGGATCTTTTGATTTGTAGTTTAAGAACACACGCATGCAGAGACATCTGGGCTGATCAATTTCAATACATGGTGTTGATGTTAAAGATAAGAGGAAAAAGGGGATTATGTTAGGTATGATGGTATGATAGCAATAAACTCACATATGAATAGATACAGTTGTTAGGATCTGGCTTTTCCGTTAATTAATACAACGGCCAATAGGGCAGACAAAATGCCCTTTATCCACTCATCAATTCAAATCTAACTCTAATTTTCTGCCTGATGGACGGTGACGTTGACCTTTTGTATCAAAGCATTTAAAATTATTTTCCTTTCTAGAGGCACAGACCCCCTCAGGTAATTTCAATTGGTGAC
Source organism: Pseudochaenichthys georgianus (assembly GCF_902827115.2). Lineage (NCBI taxonomy): Eukaryota > Metazoa > Chordata > Actinopteri > Perciformes > Channichthyidae > Pseudochaenichthys > Pseudochaenichthys georgianus. Next base: position 12,496,384 of record NC_047511.1, on the reverse strand, counting down.
AGTTCTGCATGCTTTATTATGCCCCGGCCACACGAGGACGAAAACGGCTAAACGCATAGGATTAACGCAAACGCAATCGCAAAAAAGCTTCCGTCCACACGCAATAGTCATCCGGATAGTGTCTGTCCACACGAGACAGCTCCGTTTAGCTCCAACCGCTGGAGAAGCTGCAGTACATATGCATATGTACGTAGCGCTGTAACTTCCTCCACAAAAGCAGCGAAGAAGCATGGTTGTCATGGTTGCCCTTCTGTTTATTCTCCGCGGTGGGGGCCGAGGGAACCGGGCAGAGTTGTTCACCAGTCAACGTGTATTAAAGTTTAAATCGTCCGACAAAATTATAAAAGTGCCGGTCAAAGGTCTTCTTTGTTATTTATTGAGCTTTAAAACAAATGAATAACTACTCTATATAATAATAAAATACACAGAGCCTCTCTTTTTCCTCCCTCTCTTTGGACAGTGTCAGTGTCTGTTTCATGCAGCAGCTGATCCAGTAATGAGTGACCCGGCCGACAGTAAAAATAAACATATTTATAACCAGTTTAGGTAGTTTGAGAGGTGTCTCCGTCCTGTCAGATTAGACTTCACTCGCGTTTATGTCCATATCGAGAGAAAGATAAATAATCTGAATTCAGTGTGCAGTTTACTTTGACGCGGGGGTGAGCAGCAGAGGTGGGGAGAGGCGGGGCTATTGCCTCATCATTATCAGAAAATGATCGTATAGGGCGTACACGCGGAGCTGTTGGACCCCCCAGAGCGTTGCGTATGCCGTTCTATCCACCTTGGGACCCGTTATCGTTTCCGCAGTCGTTTAGTGCCGTATTCGGTCGTCCTCGTGTGGCCGAACGGTCTATATGACACTAAACCGTAACGCAAACGACCGTTTTCATCCTCGTGTGGCCGTGGCTTTAAGAGCCAGCTGGTGTCATCTGCATGAACAGCAATTAGGCAATTCAGCACAATGGTTGAAAAGAGGACAAGCCCATAAAGATGAGAAGGCTGTACAAACATCCTCATTGGGCTGTCTTTATAAGGGGACAATTATGTAAAGGGGAAAAAAGACGATGTGGTGCTGATTTTGTTTTTAAACTTTTAAAATATATCTTTATTTTTGAGTGAGGTTTAAACATATATGTATCTAAGGTGAGCAGGAACCTTGGGGAACACATCCGTTTTTAAATATTCTGAACTCAAGGTTCACTAATGAAGACTTTCTTTTTAAACATTGTTCCAAAATGGGAAAGAAAATTCACAAATATGATGCCATCAAACTATCACTTCACTTTACCAAGAAGAAATGTTAGGACTCATTTTGGATTTAACACCCAAAAAATTGATAAAGGCTGTTAGCTTTCCTCTCAGCCAAATCAAATTAAAAAGAAATTCTGGAGCATTCTTACATATCTTCCTATCACAAAAAAAGATAAATACAGAAGGCTCCAGAAAGGCAGTCACTGAAAATTGAGATTAGAATACTTAGTCAGGAAAATTAATCGGGTTGTGACGCCTTTGGGAAGGTTTGTGTTCTCGGAGTGGTTGCTGCTGTTTACTTTTGCACATAAAGCACTTGGGAAATTCAAGTGTGAAAGATGCTGGATAGAGGAAATGTTCTGTCATATTACATGTAGCAGTAAAAGTGAAATACAGCCACTGTACCTGTCTACAGCAATAGCAACCAGAGTGAAGACGGATGCTGACACGGAGATCCCCTGGACCATGCCGCTCATCTTGCAGACCAGGCTTCCGAAAGGCCATCCTGTTGGACAAGAACAACACGTCGCAACAAAACATCAGTGCACGAAATCAGACTGCCTCGAGCACATTCACATAAGAACATTAGAGTATTTGGGAGGCTTTTGCAACAATATATAATTAAGCTGTCTTGAGGGGGGAAAGTCTAAAACGTGTTTAGCCTTCTTTATCAGGGCTGAGATGCTGACAGTGTTTGTGTCTTATTGTAGCTGACTCAAAAGTAACAGAGACTTCAAATGTGTTCAGAGCTTCACTAATACTGAGGGCTAGACATTGCTGCTCCATCTTTAAATCATTTAATCTGTCTCTTGTGAGTCCCACAGATTTATGAGAGAGCAATACATCATTTCTGAAGTATCCCTTTTTTTAGGGGAGGGGTTTGGTGGTCGACAGATGCCGAAGGATTATTGATAATGTTACTTGTAGCAGCCAGTGGAGCGAGGTTCAAAAGAGTTGCACTTTGTTGTGTTCATGTTCTATTCAGTGATAAGAACTTTCGGCAATGGTTAATTATAGCATGACCATGATGTGTTCAATGTTGTCTTGTAAAACATTTTTTATGAAAAAAAGTATGCAAACGGGTAAAGAAAAAAGGGATGTGGGATGTTAAAGCACAGGATTTATATTTTTCTTTAAAACAAATTCTGTGTTAACAATTTGTTATCGAAATGTGGAATTGCACTGGTATTGCTACAAAATAATACATTTCTTGATTTCTGACATCCCTAGTCAGTAAACAGGTCATTATAATTATGTAAAGGTCTCCTATCATGCAAAATGCACTTTTTAATGTCCTTTATACATAAATAATGTCCCTGTGGGCAAGGAGACTCACAACGTGTCAGAAAACAAAACCCTCTCTCTTTTCCTCCGTACCCAAATCTCTCAGAAACAGTGCCATCAGAAACAATGCACGACGTGTTTTGGCCGTAATATGGTCTTTGTTTACATTAGCAAGCATCGCTAACACTCAGAGCTAACCTGTACTGGAGAGAGTATGTGTAAAAAAAGAAACTCACCTTGTGGGAAACCCGCAATAGGAAAAGCATTTGAGCTCCATACTGTTTCAGAAATAATCCTTGATGTGGTTTGGAACATGATATGGCATTTAATCACGGCAGAATGTAGCTCTATCACGGTAGAATTCTGATCAGGCATTAGCTCCGCCTCCTCTTTTTTTTCTTTTTCAAGCTAAGGGCCCAAAATCCACGTTTCTCTAACAGGGCTGAAATAGAGGGATATGAGGGATGTCTAAAATGCATATTGCTAATCATTGCTGACCTTTCAAAGCATGCCCAGTTAATTAGAGATGATAAATATAAACAGTGTATTTATTAACACAAATTCACAATTCTCCTGAAACTTTGGCTCATTAGTAGTAACTTTTACTTATATTGACCTTCTTTGTTTTGTGGGGAACATACTGCAAATAGTCAAATGAGAAACCTTCACTTACAGCTGAGCCATAATTCTTTCCAAAAATGTCTTCTCGGGAGAAAACACCAATCTCTCTGCAACCTCCCACTAACACGATAACGGTTACAAACATAGCACTTATGATTCTTGGTTGTTTTAAGTAAGTTGAATTTAAATTGTTTCAAAACCTTTTCTAAAAACAATTCGTACTATTTATGTACATATCAAATGTGAACTTGTTTTAATACTCACAGGTAAAAGTACATTTGTCTATTTTCCAGATTGCCATTTGTTGAATCCCCTACCTGTCAAGTGAAAAACAATTATCTACTAATGTTTGATTTTTTTTCTTTGCAAAGCCCATGAAGATGTCTAAAGCTATAAAAACTATTTAAAAAGCTATATCATCATGTGTATATGTATAATAGTAAAACATTGACAGAAAACTATTAATTTCACAGAGATTACTTTGATGTCCTTTCAATGAATTTAGCTAAAACATTAACTATAATAAAAAGTCACATGTTGTCTATTAAGCTTGTGATCATGCAGGCCCATTAACCATCATATCATAAACAGTGTCCCTTTCATGTATTCCTTGTGATGCATCTTTCATGGGGTTCATAAATTGCAAGAGATCACTAAGCAGTGATTCAGATCCATTAGAACATTAAATATCCTAATGTTGCTCAAGATAAATGCTTTCTTTGAGAAACAAAAGCAGATTGTTGGGTGTCCAGTCTGACACCCAACAATCTGACATCACTTATTTTTCTATTTTGAGCCAATACGCGGCCAAACACATCACGTCCCTGATAAACATGTCACCCAGAGGATATTTAAGTCTTTACTTTTCTTCTATTTTGATGCTTGTCGTTCTAACTGGTGTGCACTTTTGAGAAGTACACTGTCCTGTCTGACTGTGATTCATAACCCGGGCAAATGTCATTGGCTGTCTGAATGTCCACTCCCTAGTGCTGAAATACATCAGGCTGTCATCACAAAGCTTCCTGGTGGGAATGCTGGTAGACTTCAAGAGCTCACACTCTGATTGACACAGTGCTTCACAGCCCACTGAGTTCAATTTACATTGTGTGATACCAAGTCTGTGCCTTTCCGCAGAGCCTGACTTGCCATCCCCTTTCTTTTTAGCAGGCATCACTTTTTCTGTTATTCCCTCTCTGCTACATTTGAGAAGTGCTTCTCTGACTGCTTCTGGCAGGAACTCCATTTCAAGATAGCAACATTGCTTATTTGTTAAAAACTACATATTTTCCTTTACTGTATATCTTGCTCTACTCCCTGAAGGAGACCTTTCTTTCCTTAAAACTCAGTTTGGTCGGATGATCAGATGTAGGACAAGTTTGCAAATGCCAGTCAACTGGAATGATTAATGTTGCTTCCCCTCCCCCTCCTGTCACATCTCTACTATATGTCACATTCATACTTGGGTGAACAAATTACCTTTCAAAGGACTGCATTTAATAGCAAATCGGTACAGCTCTTATTGTTACTTTTTAAATATATATACACACAATAGAAGCTGCTAGTTCTAAAGTCTAAAGTGCACATCTTCTCACTCATTGAAAACAACATTATGTATGAATATGCACAATATGTTATTGCAAAAGTTTGACTACTGGACATTTAATATCTTTATTCTCTGTGTGAATGCGAAAAGTTTTACTTTTTTTAAATGCGTACATGCAAAAAACTGAGATTTAAGGTGGGATAAGAGGATCTTCGGCAAATGAATATGAAAACCTTTAAACTACAAATAACTCATTTTGTAAATGTAATGTTCAATTAAGCTACACATACACATTTGACCACGGAGCAGATTTATTTAAAAGTTTCTGGTTTACTCTTTGCTATTATTGTCTCGTGCATTACAATAAGAAATGATTACATTCATTTTGTTGAAGCTTTTGTCCAATTGCCTCCCAACAGTGAATCAACTTTGATTAACATCATTTTTGAAGTGAGTAGTGCTTACTTCTTTCCTTGATAACTGTTGGATTACCTCTTAAGTGCACTTTCATTGCATTTTTGCTGACAGGATGGCCTGTTAGACTATAAACAGATGACAGGCTGTGGTTTGATTGGGGACATGACAAACTACAGCATTTTTCACAGCTGAGCCTTTCACAAGCACCAACTTATTCTCCTTAACATCCCCTTAACCTCTGGTTTTGGCAACTAAAATGGATCTGGCCCTTCCTACATCCAGGACATGGTTAAACCGTACACCCCAGCACGTGCACTTTGCTCTGCATCAACCAAACGGCTCGCTGCACCCTCACTGCGAGGGGGACCCAAGTTCCCATCAGCAAAAACACGTGGGTTTGCTATCCTGGCTCCAAAATGGTGGAATGAGCTCCCCATTGACATCAGGACAGCAGATAGCTTACACACCTTCCGGCGCAGACTGAAAACCCATCTCTTTCGACTCCACTTCGAGCAATAGAACTATTAACAAAGCTAATACTAATAAAGGACTGGCTTACCTAAAGCCAGTTGAGTAGCACTTGAAATGTTTAGCTCTATGAAACCTGATGTACTTATATGATTCTGTTTTCTTCAAGTTTGTATTTTGTTGGTCGAATGCACTTATTGTAAGTCGCTTTGGATAAAAGCGTCAGCTAAATGCAATGTAATGTAATGTAATGTAAAACTCAAGTTGTTTGATGGAAAGATTGTGTGTTTGAAGGAAAACCATGATGTTTAATGTTTTATTTATAGGAGGCAGTGTGTCGTTTCCTGTGTTGAAGGCACAGGACACTTGAATCCCAAGTGGATATTCATTAAAATGTTAACAGGGAGTTGAGCATTAATGCTTCCTAGACGCCTATCGCAGGCTTTCCTCCTGCATTTGCACTTTGAAACTTACTGGAAATATAGCCAGCAGCAGGTTGTTACAACCCGGCACATAGGCTGCCGTAAGACAGAGGAACGTTCTGGCTATCTTCATCCAGACAGCTGCCAACCTATTTGGGACCTTTAAATAGTGAAATAAGTAGGTATTATACGAAAAACAGCTCCTTACAACTTCACATATCAGCGGTTCCTAAATGCAGAATAAACAGAAACATGGCGACTGACCAAGGTTCTTCCCCAGCTGTTGCCTGCAGCCAGTAAGGACAATCCAATAGAAAAAGATGCGATCGGAAAGATTTTCTTAGCTGATGCTAGTTCCACATTCAGGACGCAGTCTGAAAACTTTGTGCAAAGATAGATATTCAAAAACGTCAAAGTTTCATTTTCTTGGAAGGAATAAAAAAACAAATCCTTGTTTTTGGCTGACTTTGACAACTGTGTGCATGTCTGTAGTGTTGTTCTGCATCTCACCTCATTCACTGGCCAGGAGCTGCACTTACTGTATGTTTGCTTAGGCATGCATCATGCTACTAAAACAAATCAACACATGTCAACATTTGGTGAACAGATGTATGGCTGTGTTGATTGAAAGTTAAAATCATGATTTTGACACAATAGAAAACCAACAACATTGACTTTATGTAAGTCTTGTATTATGTAGATTAAATCGGCATATCAGGGACAAAGATCAACAACATTTCCTTGGTCGCCACATGACCAAGCCTAATGTTTCGCTGGCCTCGCTGCATCCATCCTTTACTGTCAGGCTGAATCTAAAAGGCACATAACATTACAATTATAATGCTCTACAAGGGATGACCATTTACATGCTAAATACTCAGCGAACTTTGTAACAATGTCAACTTTGTTCACAAAAAGGCTACATTTTGAAAATAAACTTGACATATACATACGCCTAAAGGAAGGAGCTCTTTGGTTTTAAATGGCCCCACGACCTTCCTAGAGCAGAACCCATAGGCTTTCTGTAGCACATATATTGGCTTTAAAATGATGAAAGCTGTAGTATTTTATACTTATGTGTTTGCATCAAGAACATTTGAATTTCCAAATAATGTAATACACTGAATGCGAAATACAATTGTATTTCACCCTAAATGTTAGGGCATGTGTATAATAAGTAACTCTACTCCGTTGAATTAATATGCATGATTGATGTTCTTTTCTATAAGAGTACATTTTATTTTGTGAACAGTATAGGTAAAGATTTCAGAGCTCGCTTATTACTTAAAATAGTCAGATGTGAAAAACTTGACACTACTCTACTGTAGGTTTACTTAAGATATTTAGATGTTTACACTGCTGAAGAAAACTGATTCCAAACCTCAAAAGATATCAGACAGACCTGTTTGGTTATTTAAAAAAAATATATAATTCACTGGGAAGCAGATCTCTTCTTGTTTACTTCCGGAGAGATTTTTTTTTATTTAATAAACCATTACATCCTTTTTAATGTGGAAATCTGATGCAAATATTTGTATTTATTTTTTGATAGCTGTAAGCTTGTCATAATATTTGTAGGATTTCATTCTAAATTATGTAATTGTTGGAGGGATTAAATTACACAAAGCACTGTGCCAGATGGATTTCAGCAAACTCCATGTCCAGGGTCTGTTCCAGATTCAGACTGATTACACTGCTGTTTTAATGCTTCTCTTTTTAAAAGGCAATAGGTGTAACATATGTTGTACCTGTTTAGGCTTGGCACCCAATATGCAATATGTTGATTAATGATGCCATTTAGTGGATGTGCACTCACTGTAATCGCAGCTAATTTATTTGTCTTTATTCTTATAGGCTAACAAAAGAGACATGCTCGCAGGCTTTATTTTGTGATTATTTCCCAGCTGACTGCACTGGAGATTTTAGACAGTTGAGGGCAGACTTGGTTCATCCTAAATCATTATTGCCTTGTTTTTATTGAACAGAAAAGATGAAGTAAGTGCTGTTTCTGTACACAGTAGCCTACTCTCAGCAACGATCTCTCTCGCCTTGAGAAACGCTGCTGTGAGATTTGTATTGTTGAGAGCCAACTGTCGACTCCAATCATCGCAACGTGCCCTGCTCTTATTTATGCATGCAGCGATCACAATTTCAACTCCTCTGAGCCTTCCTCACTTCTGATAACTGCAGCCAAACAATAGATCATTCTACCAACGTCTCAAGGACAGGTTCATATGCCAGCAAATATGTCTTTTAGTAGTGGAAATGGTACTCCATAATAGGTTAAGTCTCAACAGATCACAAAGCAGCCCTGAAGAGGACAAATACCATAGTTGGGGATTAGGGAACAAGGTCATCAAAGGATTAACAAAGCTAGCAGCTCTGGGATTTGTCATGTAACACTAGTATGCTATTTTATTGAAGTACATTTCCAACTTCTTGGTGCTCAACTCTCAATGTAAACATTTATATTTGTATGAATGCACTAGCTCACAGGGTTCTCTGCAAACTTTACATCATGAGTTCACTGAGAATCTTTCATATCCAAGCAATTACTATTGAAATATTGTTTCCTGAAATTAGTAGTGATACACAGCCATGGTTACAGTGTGTACATGCATACACTAATGCACGACGCTGAAGTTGGCTTCCGATTCAGAGCATCCGATTTGGCAGTTAAGAGGAAAGTTAAGGGACATTTAATTTACAGCGCTGAGCGAACGATCCTCCGTGTTTGAACCTCTTAAATCGCTGCATAGCCGATTTATTTGGACTGGATTATCCTAGAGAGGCTAAAGATTCTTTATAACACAGTTTGAGATTTGTGAAACCTTTATTCTATTTGTGGAAATACAAACAATGGAGATTTCAGTGCTTTTTTCGCATCTTCACCACATTAGACCAGGTCCTGATCTGAAACCACTAGACCTAGACTCATCAAATCTGGACTGGATTATCCCACGGAAGCTAAAGATTCTTTATAACACAGTTTCAGATTTGTGAAATCTTAATTCTATTTGTGAAAATACAGAAAAGGGAGATTTCAGTGCTTTTTTTTTTACATGTAGACCACATTAGACCAGGTCCTGATCTGAAACCACTAGACCTACACTCATCAAATCTGGACAGTTGCAGTTACAGGCAAAACATTTCAACAGGAAATTAAATATAGTCTATAACTATTGTTCAAGTGTACTTTTAGCAACAAGCTTTGTTTGCCTAATTACAGTATGTCATCTTGAGTACTTGCTTGGAATGTGAAAAACATTACAAGATTAGAAAATAACACTTGGTAACAATGGTATGAGAAAGTTGGTTCATTGTAATCCTGTCTTCTCTCTCAGAAAAATAATTGCTATTCATATTTTGCTTTAGGACAAAGCAGCAGAAGCTGTTCAAAGTGGATGAAAGACTGAAGGTTAGCCTTTTTCTTTATCTCATGAATCTGAATTCCTTTAACATCTATTTCATTTTGTTGTTTGCTATGAAAAAGTATTTAAGATACGAAAACTTTGTAGCTAAAGAATTATCACCTAAATGAGGAGCATACACTTATTTATTCATTCATTTGTTTAACAGGGACAGTGCACATTAATTAACATTCCTGTAAATGTGCCAGAGTTAGCCAAGAGGCTATTTTTCATCTGTTGTCCCTGGACAGATGTTATAAGTGAACCCAAAACAAATTTCACTTAAACAAGTAAATACAATCAAATTAAAACATGCAACATACATTAATGGAATACTTAAATACAAAGACAGAACAATAAAACAAAACAAAAGAACATGTTGTGATGACCCCTCCCCCCTTCTGCCTGTCTGTGTTCCCTGCCTTGCTGTCCTCTGGCAGGTACTGGGAGTGTCGTCCTGTTTGTGCCCTGCTTGTCCAGCTGGGAGGTTCACTTTCTGATCCTGATCCTGGCCTGCTATAGCAACCTCAGCCTTCCACCTGTGTTTGTATTTTCACAAATAAAATAAAGATTTCACAAATCTCAAACTGGGTTATAAAGAATCTTTAGACCCTCTGGGATAATCCAGTCCAGATTTGATGAGTGTAGGTTTAGTGGTTTCAGATCAGGACCTGGTCTAATCTGGTCTACATGTAAAAAAAGCACTGAAATCTCCCTTGTTTGTATTTTCACAAATAGAATAAAGGTTTCACAGATCTCAAACTGGGTTATAAAGAATCTTTAGACCCTCTAGGGTAATACAGTCCAAATAAATCGGCTATGCAGCGATTTAAGAGGTTCAAACACGGAGGATCGTTCGCTCAGCGCTGTAAATTAAATGTCCCTTAACTTTCCCCTTAACTGCCGAATCGGATGCTCTGAATCGGAAGCCAACTTCAGCGTCGTCACGTCGTCGTCAGATTGCAAGGTATTGGAGCTGATAAATCCTTTATTTGCAAGTGTGGGTGAGTTCTGGTCCTGCACATAATTAGAGCACGAAATATCTGCTAATTACAGATGTTTGTGGATAGGATTTTCTAGAATGTTAGCGTATGTCTTTGCATTACGCTTCAACTGAGACTGACTGTAATTAGGAAATTAGCTTGTAAATGTATCTTGTCATGAAGCGAAAGTATTTGACGAGGGAAGATTAATACTTAATGTATGCATCCTTCATGGTACCATGAATGTCTTAAAGGAATGGTCCACTCATTAGATAATTAATCAAAACTTCAGTATTTAGTGAAACGTTATGTTTAAACCATACCCTGAAGAAATCAGCGATATTCCCCGGTAAATAATGATTTTATAGCTCTTTTTTATCAAGACCTGTATATTCCGTCTGGCCGCCGCCATGTTTGCCATTTTCAGTAGTCACGTGATGGTCGTGACGTCATCCATGCGTTCACTTTGTCAACACACGGAAACATGGTGGAGTTTCAGTTCTGACTCGTCAGCAGAGGAACAAGTTTTGACCAATGTGAAGAGATTGGATGGGGGAATTCATCCATACATATCAGTATGACAATACGACACCCTCTGTCCTAAGACCCTCACATCGTACAAGGAAAAACCTCCGAAGAAAACCCACAGTTTAAAGGGAACATGGGAGAAACCTCAGGGAGAGCAACAGAGGAGGGATCCCTCTCCCAGGACGGACAGACGTGCAATAAATGCCGTGTGTAAATTGAAAAGATAATACATTTGCAACATAGGTAGTCCAAATGTTTGGAAATGCATGTGTGTATAATGGGAAGATGATATAAGATACTATATGTATGCATGTAGTACCACCCTTGCTAGCGATTCCCTCTCTAGTTTAGCATACTCAGCTTCGTTGTCCCTGGCCATAGAATCACGATTTTATGGGGCCGGAAAAAACTGGGGTAAAATACACACTAGCCGGTACTACGCTATATGGAAAGGCCACCAAAAACTGTCCTGGCCTGGACGTTAAAACGGGGCTAGCCGCTGCAATGGAAATGCGCTATAACATACCTTATTCTTACTCCGAGCACTACTTCTGCTCCTCCGTCGCTTCACACTTGCAGAGGGCGATTTCTCAACTGGCCGAACTGGTGTCCTGGTCGGTGATGACACCAGAAAGACCGATGGTACTGCATCTCCATTAAGTAATGGTTGTTCCATAAATCCCATGTTATGTTTGATCATACTCTCAAGAGTAGTCGTCCGGAAATGTGAAATGTTCGCTGCATACATGAGCCTGTAAATCTCTCAGTTCGGGCCGGCCACATTTCGCTAGCCACTGCCTCCGAATGTACTTCTTATGCTTACCTTTTGGCAACAGATGGAACCGAGCATTCCGTGGATTGTTCCTATCCGAATTGTGGCAATATTTCGCGATACAGTGAGGCATATTTGAATAGAGAAACTACAGTAAATAACATGGAGATCAACGTGTCTTCGAAAACCAAACGCATGGATTACGTCACGTCCGGGAAATGGCGGCGCCCACAGTGTTGATGTTATTTCGGTATATAATCAGTTTAAAATCACTGATAATGTCATCGGATTAAAAAAAAAAAAGAGAGACTGGCAGAGACGGGTCTGTTTTATCGGATGATAATTTTTAAAAAATGAGTGTCATGAGCATACCATTCCTTTAAACATAGTTAATGGCACTTATTTTTGAATTCTGTCATGGGACATGAGCCTATTCGACAAGTGGGAAATTGGACCTGTTGTTAGTTGTAATGACACAAACATTCAGGCGATCGATTTTTCCTTCGAAGACCATGAATGCTTGTTCCAATTTCACAGCCTCCATACCTTTATTTGTTAGCACATTTCAATCTGTGTAGAAACGGCGAACTGTCAATGAAACAGCCAGCTTGGCTAATATTCCTTGCTTTGAGAAAAGTTAAACACGTCAAAAACAACAACACAGTGAAAGCTTCAAATTAGGGTTCTGCTCACCTGTAATTATGTTGTCAAGAAGTGTTGTGGGCATGCAGAAAATCCCAACCAGGAGGTCGCTCACAGCAAGGTTCAAGATGAACAAGTTGGTGACAGTCCGCATGTTTTTGCTCCTCAGCACAATGAAGCACACCACTCCATTTCCCACCATGCACACGAGGAAGATCAGCAGGTAGGACACGATGAAGATGGATGCGGTGGACGGCCGGTGCAGGTAAAATCCAACATAGGTGACGTTGTTCCTCGGTATGAAGGACTCCACCGAGGAGTTGTAAAATGTCCAGTTGTCATAGAGTTGAGTCAAGTTGTCCTCAAGTCCTTTGTTCATTTTAAACCTAAGAAATGAGGGATGGCTTTATGGTCAATCACTTTATTTTCTGAGGCCATATTGAAGACTATTAGAGTATTTAAAGGTGGGGTAGGTAAGTTTGAGAAACCGGCTCGAGATACACTTTTTTTTATATTCCATGGAATGCTCTCAACGTCCCGATAGCAATGAATATCTTAAGTGCTTTGACAAAAAATCCGTAAAAAAATGTCATCTGTGGAAGCCGGGGCGCTGTAAAAAGCACGACTAATCATTGTAGCCGGCCCGGCTAAAGTAACTGGATGGCCTACCTGCCTGTCAGCCTTCCATCTGCACAAACTTATCTCGTGCCCTCATTGGTCATGTGTGTGTTGGAGGAGGGGCTCTGTAAGGAAGTGGCAGATTTTTTCCGGCTGTGTATTTTCAAGTTCTAGTGCACTCTAGCTGGTTTCTCCAAAAGTACCTACCCCATCTTTAAGTCAGCTTTAAATAATGAAGAAAAAGACAAAACCCTAAAATGGAACACCAATACATTTTTCTGTAATCTTGCTTCTGTGCATACATACATATGTATATATGTAAACGTTTTAGTTTTTTATTCAACACTTGAGGCATCAGAGTCACTCACATATGGGATTTTTGATTTCTCAATGATGTGCCTCTTAGCTCCTCCGGCTTTTGTTCTGCTTTATAATCTCATCACTATTATCTTTAAGGACGTCCCAAGTCTTAAAATCTATCACAAGGACAGAGGAGCAAGAAGGGTCCCAGGAGCAGATATGATCGAGGGATCTAAGTGTTTTGGGCACCTGCATTCAAGATGTATATTTATTTAAATGTGGGATCAAACACTTCCCTTTACTGTCAGCGCTATTCTGACCCAATTCCGTAACATTCCGACTGGATATTATTAAAGCTGTTGAATGCTGCTACAACCAATTCAACTGATTTTCTTGACATGATGTTTACAAGTGCAAAGGGCTGCTAAAATATCTATATCTAAAAATATCAATAGGAACATTGCTTTGCACTCAGCACTCATTCTTCTTCATGTTGTCATAAAGATAGCAATGTGTTTGTGTGTATATTATAAATCACTCATCAATTTAAATATGTCTTATAGTATAGTAATTTGTTGTAGTGCTTTACCTTAAAGAATATATTAAATAATGTGTGTGTGTGTGTGTGTGTGTGTGTGTGTGTGTGTGTGTGTGTGTGTGTGTGTGTGTGTGTGTGTGTGTGTGTGTGTGTGTGTGTTTGCATGTGTCATTAAAATAATACAAAAATAAAAATATGGCATCCGTACATTCTTGCCACATCTATGCTACTTTGTGAATTGAATTATAAGTAAACATATAAGTTGTCATAAACGCTGTTATGCTAATGTTACAGATCATAACAAACAGCGGTAAAACAATTCAATGAACGGCCGAAGCAGCTTTGACAAACATATTTAATTAATGTTACTTTAAAATGACGCCTCGGAGACAAAGATGTCTCATTTTGTTAAATGCTTTTTGCATCCATCTAGGAAGGGAGGATGTACAAACTCAGAAGTGAGCAAGGCCTTGAATCCCCTTTTATACGTTTCATTTGGTAAATGTTTAAGTGAATCTTTCACACAGCTAGAGCAGCCCCATTACTAATAACATTGACCACCTGATGGATTTCAACTCAAATAGTCACTTTCCTGCAGCTTTGGTTGGGACTACCCATGCTGAGGCAAACTGCAGAGTCCAAAGATCAATCAATCAATCAACAACTTTATTAATCCCACAAGGGGCAATTGGTTATGAGCAGCAGTTTGTCATGTACACAGGCAGGAACATACAAGAAGAAAACACACAGATACACCCGGGAGCACAGATGTGGATAATTCCAATTTACACTATAAATAGTTCAAAGCATCACAACAAGTTAAAAGCCTTTTCAATAATTTAAAAGCTTGAGTGCAGAAGGGATGAATGATTTAGAAAAGTGATTAGTCCTTTGAGCAGGTCGAGCATATCTACGCCCTGATGGCAACAGACGAAATTCATGTGAAAGTACATGACCTGGAGAGTTCAGAATGCTCTCTGCTTTCCGCAGAATCTGTTGGTTACAGAAGGAATTTAAGTCTCTCTGTTTCACGCCGATGATCTTGGAGCAGGTTTTAACAATGCTGTTCAGGCTGTTCCTGTCTTTCAGTGTAAGGCTATGGAACCAGCAGATAAAAGAAAAACAAATAAGGCTCTCAATGAATGCTTGGTAAAAAATGACAAAGAATGAAAGGCCTGACAGAGAAACAAAGCATGACACACACAGCTGCTCCCAGGTCGCACCAGCGTGAGCGCCCTTTTCAAATTGCGTGTAGTCATTTGATCCATTGCTAATATTACAATTAAAATCTCTAAAATATTGAGTAGTGCAGCTAATTTTAGTTGCACTTATATGACATTGTCCCATCATTTCCATTAATATGTAGAGTGTGCATAATTCATCATATCACCAGCGCTTGTATGGAAACCAGGCACATCAGCTCTTTCGTGTTTCATAATGAAAAAAATATCGTAGGCTACACATCAGAACGATAATGCCAAAAGTAAAGTCATCAAGTATCCAATCAACTCCCTTACAATCTGACGTGTTAATCTTAATTAATGTAAGGCGAAGCCAATTGGTAGAGCACATACAAAAATGGCTATTCATCTAATCCGACTGCACTGGCTGCTTTATACAGAGAAGGGGACGTGGCGGGATATATGACGGGCCTACTTACCCTCAGCTGCCCTCATCTACTTTTAATTTGGTTTTTGGTTTTCTAAACTCCCCAAAATGATGTTAAACAGCCCTCAGAGTAGGGGCTTTAGCTACTTGCAGGTGAAGAGAGCAGAGTTAGCAGCAGAGTGAGGTTGTTTGGTCTTGAGAGATTACTGTGAACTCAGAGCAATGTCAAAGTCAATGACAGATCCTCAAACAAGAAGGCAGCGACGCATTTGCATCTGTTTTCTCACTCTTCAGGAACCAGTGCCTTGTTCTGTTTTTGGATTGAGTTTTAATGACTGTTCAAATAAAGAAACTGAAACTGAAGCTATGATTTTTACAATATATTGATCTGCCTTATTTTTTTTTATTTGTTGCCTGAGCTACAAAATGTCCAAAGCATAAGGTGACAACAAGATATTGAGTCTTTGAAAATGTAATATGAAAAAGTACCAACTCAGTACAATTCAGACATGTTTATAAATTGAAAAGAGAATCTTTGGCATCTTCCCTCGAAAAAAAGACTTGGTTGCCAAGAAATCGATGAAACATTTTCTTTGGTAAAACCATTGGTCAAAAGGTTTTTTTTTATCATTGAATAATCTTTTAGGCTATTTATTAACAATACATGTTTTCTATGGTTTATTGTAATAATTGGGAATCAAATATCATTGGATTATCGTCCAATTTTTGGTTTAAACAACTTATTTCACACATTCATCTTAAATCAGGTATTTTCTTACATCTTTTTGAGATTATTAAATATTCATATTCCTCATTCAATACTATGATTCAGAACCATGTAAGTGCCTTAAGACAGACCTCCTACATTCTCCTGTCGGTTTGAATTCATTGGGTTGCTTTTTGATCACTTGCATTAGTCTGCAGTTGTCACATGTGTGGAAAAATCAACCATTACCATCTCTCACTTACTGCAAATCAACAAAGGGCGACTACAGTAAAAATAATCAACATGAAATCTTCTTCAGGAATCCCAAAAGGCTGTTTACATGACCATTTATTTTTTGACAGTATTCTCAGTAGTCCTTGGAAACACCATCTGCTGTCTGACTCCCTTCTAGCACCATTCGAAAGTGACACATACCAGAAAAAAGTAAATGGCTGTTGTTTGCAAGTGGAGAACAAAATGGGTCCGGAAAGGCAGACACGATCTCGGTCCCTAACAGCTGTGTCTGTGGTGTACAAGTGTTTTTGAAGTGGAATTAGGGGATGTTGTGATGTTGTGGGATGTTGATCTGCATCAGCGTAAGTAGCTGTTGTGATTATGAATCCTGCTCATTATGTCTGATTATAAATGTGTGTGATATCCATTGAATTATGGGGATGCTTGAAGACAATAGCAGAAGCTAGATGGAACAACGTGTGTGTTATGTCATGCTGACCTTCTGGGTAGACTAATTGTTTATAGCTCTGTCACTTTTTCTGATAATGTAATCACCCACGGGAAAATCGTTCTTTAAGCTTACTGCTGCTTCCTTTTGTGGGGAGGAGCTGAACACTGAAGAAGCAATGGACAAAGGCGGAGGCTAATTAAAGGAAGTGAAGATTTTCAGAGCTCTTAAATGTGCCATATTAAAGGGCTTATTATGGAATGTCAGATGCAGGCGTGTGTGAGGTTGTGTATCTGAGACGCAGTTTGTATTTAAGGATTTTAAGCACGCTGAAAGGAAGGTAAGGCAAGGCAAGGCAAGTTTATTTATCGAGCACTTTTCAACGCAAGGCAATTCAAAGTGCTTTACAAAAAAAAAAAAAATTAAAGACATTAAGCATTAAAAAATAAAAGCTAATCAAATAAACATTAAGGAAAAATACATGGATAAAAGTTACAGTGCAGTCTAAAATATAAATAGTTCAATTAAACATTACAAGAAAAAGTACATGGATAAAAGTTACAGTGCAGTTTAAGATATGAATAGTTCAATTAAAAGCAGCGACAAAAAGAAAAGTCTTCAGCCTGGATTTAAAAGTAGTAAGAGTTGCAGCGGACCTGCAGGTTTCTGGGAGTTTGTTCCAGATATTTGGAGCATAATAACTGAACTAGACGTTTTTAGGACAACAATTATACACTTACTGAGACATTTGATCACAGCTTGTTTACTTTGAGACAAAATAAGTTTGCTACATTATGTGGACACACATTTGTGGTGTTTTTCTGTGTCAATGATTTTCTCCTTGCTTTTTGAAGGAGACTTTGAATGTGTAAGCATCAAGCAGCAAGAGAGAACTAAAATGGACATATAGGACTGCCTAATGCTAAAATCTCCCAAGACCCTGATAAATATCTTTTTCGTAATCATGAGAATGAAAAAAAAGTTTTGATGTAACTGAATACCTTTATAGAAAAACACTATGATAATATGTTATGCTGTGATGGTTTCCAGCAGAGACTATAATTTTTCCAATATGATGCATGAGATTTCTTTTCTTATTTCAGAGAGTAAATGTGTGACTATACCTCGAGGATGTGGAGCGCTCACAGTATTCAATTTGTTTAGTACGTGATGATTGAGAAATTGTGCGGTTTAATCACATTTCACATACTTCCCATTACCTTTTTCCTAAATCTTGATACCTGAGCCCTGCAATGAACCTGGTGTGACGGATAGTTCCAGATGACATGTTCACATCAGAAATGAACATCTGTCCTTACATCAAATTTAAAATCTCTATCTTTATCTCCATAAACTCTTGTTGTTGTATGTTTGTTTAAGGTTTATATAGTGTTCTAGAGTGTATGTGCCTGTGAGTGCTTTTGTGTATTTGTATGCATTAGGCAACTCTATCGTTTACTTAAGAATAATTACTCATTAAGCAGAATGGCTCTTTTGAAAGTGTTATATTATAGTATATTACCTGTTTTTATCACAAACAAATACATTTAAGGTTTTGTTATGTTAAAATGTGTCAATGTAGAACATAATTTGAATACTTGTTGGCCCCTGTTGCCCTCCCCCTAGAACCGCCCCTGGGGTAAATTAGTGTGTGTATACAGTATATATACACACTATATATACGATATATATATATCGTAAAACACATGTTATTTATGTGAAAGAGAAGCTAGTAACTTCAACTGTCAAATAAATGTAATTTTTTGTAGAATATTTCCCTTGTAATTGTAGTGGAGTACTGTACAAGTAAAACTAGCAGAAAATAAAATACTTAAGTGAGGTATAGAACCTAGAAATTCTACTTAAGTACACAGCACTTATCATACAAATACTTAATTACTTTCCACCACTGCTTTCCGTCTCACTAAACATTGATTTAACGTCCTGTGTAGCACAGTTTGGCAAATTTTGATTATGAAATCTGTAAATGGATGAGTAATGACTTATTTCTTAGTATCCATTAATAACAAGAGAAGGGCATCCACCCTCCCTGATGGATGTTGTTGTTTCGCTCAGTGTATTTGCATTATTTGTTTAGCCGGATAGTAATTGTAGTCGTGTAGCGTTTTTGCCCCTGCAGCTAACTTGAGTAATTTTGAGGTTTGAATGGAAGTCATTAGTAATAAAGGTCTAAAGGTGGTGGGAGAGGCATGAGGGAAATTACATTCTCAGGGGACAGATGCTAATCAAAATGGAAATGTTTAATCTTCAGCAGAATTATCAAGATTTCTATGATAATCTTGATTTGTAGCAAACATCTGGAATGAAATAGTGGAAGAGCCATGTAAACTGAACATGTTAAATGGCATCATAACCACTGAGGCAAAATGTGTTTAGAAATAGTGCTTAATATCCAAATACTATCTGGAGAGATACTTGCTGAACAATGATTGCACTGAAGTTGACCCAGCTATCTAAAATTGCAAACAGTGCTGGTTCACAACGGTCCACAGAAACCATGTTCTGCAAAATATCACAAATATGACATTTTACCTTTTTTGGAAGTGCTGTTTTTCTCTTACGAGATGTATAAACACGATATACTTTAAAGGGACACAAACCAATAATAACCTAGGGATGCAACAATCGATATTTTTCATTACCAATTATGTATTTGACTTATCAATAATTGATTTAAATAAACCTCAATTAACATATCAGGGGGAAATGCAGACTGCATGAAACTGTTAGAATAAGGTCTACAAACCCATATTTTTCCACTTTAAATAAATATTTTCTTTGTTACAGTGTCGTTATATTTCAGACAATCTCCTTCCCTTGCAGCATGCATGGAAAAAAATGTGTGCGTGTGTGCGCGTGTTTTCAGCGAGCCTCTCCTCAGCTTCCAGTTGAACAACCTGCATCTCTCACAATGGAAACGGTCAAATGCCAGTTGACGTTTACAGGATAAATGTATACAATATACATTGCAATGTCTAAACAGGTCAAGTCACACGATAAAAAAAAAAACACCACAAGGTGACAATATTCCTGTTCATCACGACCTCAACTCTTAGCCTCCAGCCCCCAGTGACCGACATGTGCCGCAGCTATGCCTCTTCACATCAATCTGCTCCGGCAGACAGGACCACACTGTGTGCCAACATTGCGCGTCTAACCGTCGCTGCACTTCTCATGCGCCCATGGGAAAATAACGGTACCCAGGGCTGTTGTTCCGATGTTAGTTCTCCTCTGCTGTCAACTTTGCGCGTACATTTGCAAAGGATGCAAACATGAGAAGTTGACTGTGCGCAAAAGATAACTCACACGACTGACCACTTCTGGACAAAGAGGTTGCTGTCCTGCGTCCAAATGATCTGTGCACCGAAGCGGAGAAAACTGGCAGGATGGAGAACAGGACGCTACTGTATGACCTGAAAGCCGTGCGCCTCGATAACCTATAACAATCACTTCACGATGATTGTACAATGAGTAGCCTACCGTTCAAACTGTAGGGGGGAAAATGGAATGTTCAGCGACAAACATCCACAGTTTTAACACAAAATACTGTTGAACTAACTCGTCTTACCTTGGTTGGTTTCAAATCTGGAGACAGGCTGCGCAATCCGAGGAAAAGAAAAGTAAACAATTTCTACTTCCCTCTTAATGAAACATACGTGGATGAAAGGGAAAGAAACACACAGACAGAGCATTTAAAAAAGAGTAGGCCTATGAGTATGAGTCCGGTGTCGCGTGCGTCGCTGCGAAGCGCTTCATGGATGTGTTACAGGATGCGCTCAGAGCGCGAGTGGAGGATTTTCAGTCGGAGACGTCCGATGTTGATGCCATGACGTCGGGAGTGAAAGGGGTGGGATGAGAAGTAGATGAATAGACTAATGCATGGGCGTCGCAGCCATTATATGATGGTGGGACAAGTCCCCCCCACTTTTTGAAATGATTAGTTTAGACCATAGACTATATATCAGAGCCATAGAGATATAAGAGTTACGACACTCGTTGATGTCGCCGCCAGCCGGTCACGTGGTTTATGTATGCCGGGATAGTTCCAAACGCACTTCCGTGGCAATGCTTCTCTATAGAGGCTTCTCAATACTCAAATTTCCCCTCCTCGACTCCTCGACTCCTCGGTCCTCCGGTAGTGACCCGGAAATGAATTTCAGCGCGCCATTTTGAAGGACGTCTCATTTATCTAAATGCACACCGAGGACCGAGGATCGAGCGTCGAGGAGGCTCTCTGGAGGAGCTATAACCGAGGATACACTGATGGTTCCTCCACGGCTCCTCCGCGGATGCATTTCCGGGAACGGTGGAGGCGTGACACACGGCCGGACTTATCTCAGCCAATGACAGCTCTGCATGCATCCCCTGGATATTATTTTAGAAACTGCTCTCATCGCAACGCGATGTTTACAGTGAGAACAGCTGTGAGGTCCTGCAGAAAGCAGAGCAGTGTGTAAAATAAATATCACTCAGTATAACAGACCTACTCTCTTTATTTGCTTTAGTTTAGTAGATATATACAAACAAAGAGTCGATATTTTTCTAAGAACATTTAGTGCTTCACATACTAAAATACACAACGGCTGTAGCCTGATTATGCTTTAGGAGCTTAGGTGTGTATGGTACAGTGTGTAGGTGTGTGTGTGTGTGTGTGTGTGTGTGTGTGTGTGTGTGTGTGTGTGTGTGTGTGTGTGTGTGTGTGTGTGTGTGTGTGTGTGTGTGTGTGTGTGTGTGTGTGTGTTGTGTGTGTGTGTGTGTGGTACAGTGTGTAGGTATGTCCTGTACAGTGTGTAGGTGTGTGTGTGGTACAGTGTGTGCGCAGATGCGGCGGACAGACAGGTCTCAGTTGGTTTGGTGTCCTCTGCTTACTTTTAATACTTGCAAATACAACTTTTGGCCCGTAATTTCAATTCCCCATTTCAGCGACCAGAGAGAGAGGGGGGGGGGGGATATATCCAGTCTCTGATTGTGTTACGTTATTATGAGAGTGCTCTCATACTTTAAATTGCATATATTTATATAAATATATTTGTGTGTGTGTCCGCATCTGTAGCCTGTTATTGTCTCATTATACCGCACTCTCAATGAATTCAAGGTAAATATGTGGGGGAACAATGTTCAGCTGATCTAACAGAGATTATAAAATATGACAAAACACTCGACAGCTGATGCAGCTGTTGCCACGTAATAATGAACGGACGTCGCTTTAATATGACCGCTCAGAGGAGAGGAGTTCTCATTTCTTTAAACGTCTGCTGCTTCCCCTCCTCTTTCCCCGGTTCCCCTCCTCGGTCCTCCGCTCGCATCTCCTGTGGGCGGGACTAAGTCTCGAGGAGGGGAGTCGAGGAGGGGAGTCGAGGAGGGGAAATTTGAGTATTGAGAAGCCTCTTATGGCAAAAACAGCACAAACATGGTCAAAATAGTCATAGATTAAACCAACGCTGTTATTTTTTAAAGATTGCTTTCATATTTACATGATGTGGTTACACTTTGTATGGATTGGCAATATTTACAAGTTTAGTTATTTAACGATATTTTGAGGGGAAAGTGTGGTAGCACAAGCAGGCTATGTTGCTGTCACTGTCAGGTCAGTCACGTCCGTAGTATAGTTGCGCTGCGCTGTCATGTTCTTCTATGGGACAGACAGACAGCAGCGATTGCGTTATTGAATAGTAAATATATATATTAAAAAAACACACACACCCAAGTACTTTTTCAGCTGTAATTGCATTATTGCATACTTTTTATTGACAGTTTTGCATTTGGAGAGGCAGGGTGACAACGGAAAGCTTGGTAGCCTATTACTTATTAAGAACAGTGTATGGAAAAAGTGATGTGTGTTAGAACAAAACAAAGTCAAATGAATGAGAAGGAGAACAAAGAGGGTTAGGGTTCAACAGAAAAAGATTAATTCAGCCAAAAAACACAATTTTGATTAATCTAAAGTGTAAAACAATCTTCAACACAGACCAAATGAGTGCCCTTGGACAACAAAATATATGGTGGGGCAAAGAAACGATAAATTAAATTGAGAGAGTGGGAGACTGAAAATGATACTATGATAAATATTCAAACTATTTACAAAACTATTTACAGAAGCTCCTGTTCAACAGAGCAACACAAACAGGTTTGTCAACAATAACAATTAAAATGACGAGGCCACCTTGCCAGGGGGAGGTGATCCAGCGACGAGACAATAAAGCAATTCATATTAAGTTCTGTTGAGACACCACAGGATATAAAACCTTCCAAGCGATGACCTCTCCTCACCTTTCACCTGTATTTCCTCAGGAGACTCAGGTCCTTCAACGTCTGCAGCACAATAAGCGCCCACCCACAATTGTTGTTCGCACAAGCATAATTGTGCGAACAACAATTGTGGGTGGGGGGGGGGGGGGGCATTTTACAAATATTTACAAACAGCTATTTACAAAAAAGCAACTATTTACAAAAAAGCAATACAGAACTCTAGTCTAGGGCATCCAGGGGCCTAATCATTTTGAAAAAAACAAGAAGGTTCCTTTGTGAAAGGGACATCCTCTTCATCTGTTTCCTGGGCCCTAAAAAGCAGAGCAAGAATAGGAACAGTGGTGAATAATGGGAGAGAATACAGCTGGGAGCCGACTGAACAGAGGACATAGCAATATTCATGTTAAAATGTTAGCACAATAAATATTATGGCACTTTCGTTTATATTGCATTTTAATAGATCAGTTGTCATACATAGCATTTGGGTGCTCTAATCGATCCGAGAAGGGGTTCCGGATGTATGGCTTCCCTAAGGACGTAGAGCGAAGGAAGAGATGGATGGCAATGGTCAACAGACAAAACCTGTGTCTGACAGAGGACAACAACAGCAGAAAACTCTGTCATGTAAGTAATGTTCACAGAGGTGACATGACATATTTCCAAGTGTAGAGAATTATGACTCTTCAATGACATTTGAAGTGTGCAGGGGAAACTGATCAAACCTACCTACCCACAGGTACACTTTGAAGACGACCAATATATTGGCAACAAATCAGGAGGAAATTTGAGGTTGAGGCCAGATGCTGTTCCAACAGTATTTATACATCGGCCTAAACCGAAAAGGAGAAAATTCACGTCAAGGAGTATGCCTCCAGCTGTCAGGAATAATGACCACACCTATTACTGCACATCAAACATTGGTATGATATATGAAGCTAACAATGTTTCCCATGTTATATAATTCAAGGATAGACTACACTCCTAATGCAACTTTCAGATTATACAGCTTCAAAGCTACCAGGGTTCAGGGATTCTCTGAAGACTCATATACCACATGTACATAATCTACAGATTTCTTCATACTGTAACATTGCCAATAGACGAACTTAGATGAATGTCACTATAGGAGTATAGTGTACCCTTAAATGACAATAGGTGCACATGTAAAGGCAGCATACACATATAACAGCCATTGCCTTGTTATTGTTACAGAGATTCAGGGAGATATTGAGGTGGAGTTCCAAGGGAATGAAAGGGACATCACAGACAGAGAGAGTGAGACAGATGTCAGCAGACTGCCAGGGGCCAGTATGTCAGGGGCCGACAATCAAGAGGCCACCTTACCAGAGATCAGTGTGCCAGGAACCAGTCAGTCAGGGGTCAGCTATGAAGAGGCCAGTTTGCCAGGGTCAGGTGCTCCAGGGACCAGACTGCCAAGGGCCAGTTGTGACCGGGCTCACGTGGAGGATCTAATGAGGCAACTGAGAAGGGAGAGATTACTAAGAAAGAGAGCCGAGAGGGCTCTGGTAAACCAGAAGAGGATTCATTCGGCATTAAAAAAAAAAACACAATTTGATTAATCTAAAGTTTCAAAAAATCTTCAACACAGACCAAATTAGAGCACTTGGGCAATCAAAAAAAGGTGGGATACGGTGGGGGAAAGACACCGTGAAAAAAGCAATACAACTAAGGTTCTGTTGTGGCACTACAGGATATAAATGAGAGAGCTGGTCTGCTGGTATTAAAATAATTTAAAAGGGGTGCACTTTACCGTCCATCAGATGAGGTTTTCCCCCGGGTTCAGAACGTGGAGCAGCTGTTCCGTGTGAGGATGAGCGATTCCCTCATGGAGTCCTCAAATGCAGTGTCACAGCTGGAACAAGAAGCCATGTTGCTGGACAGCAACCTGCCCTCATGCCATGACCTGAAGAAAAAAATCCTCTCAACATACATCAGGCTGAGGTTAAGGATTGCATCAAAGTGCATCAGGGCTGAGAGGAAGGATAAACATAAAGGGTATCTTGGCAGCAAGAGTCAGAGTAAGAAGGCAAAGAAGACCCAACAGACCTCTGCACCGAAGGTCATAACATCTAGGCCACTGCCAAACACCTTACTCGTTGCCATCGATGTACTTGGCATCTCCATTCCCGGTCCTCCGTCAGCAGCCTCCAGCAGCAGCCCCCTCCTTCAGCAGCAGCAACAGCCATATGAGGCTGAATAAAAAAAAAGTGCTAATTATTTTTTTTAAAGTGTTTATTTTGTTTAAAAATAAACATTTTGGATGCATGACCATGTTTTAGGCTCATCCTTCATTCACTGCTGTAGAGTAGCCTATTCAGTAGGCTATTATATTTTTAAGACTGAATAATACCTTTGAAGAACAATCATTAAATTAGTGTGTATATTACAATACAAAGGAATCTATCCTAGCATGCCATCAAGCATTAAAAAGTAGGGCTAGGCTAGTTGTACAGTACAGATAAGTTAACACGGAACAGTACAACAAAAAACTAAGTACAGTCAACATGTCACATAATGAAATGTTAGTATATCCCAAAATGCAATGAAATATTTATCACAAACGCCACCTCATTTCTACTAGTGCTAGCAGTTAAGTCATATCATACAGAAAAAGCCGACTAAGGATGGCTGACACGGTCAGGTTCAGCAGATAAAAACCAAAATAACAATAAAAACACATAATCAATCTAAATCCTGCTTGTTAGTTACCCAGCATCATTGATATATAAGCTGCTAGCGATTCATTACTGAAATCTTACCTTCAAATCAAAGCTGACGAAGTCGCGCTAGCTAACTAGCAGGCAATGCTAGCAAAATGGGTTGTAATAACCAAGATAAAATATAGATAATTACGCTGTGCATTGTAAGGGAATATTTGTATGTATTCATGCAAACTATGAAGAAGCTTAAAAAGGGAAAATGATTTGGGTAGAAAACTGTGAACTGTTTTTGGGCCTGTGAACATGTGGTTTTTTGAAGACAAAGGAAGAGGGGGAAGGTGAGGAGTTAACATACAGTCATCTCAGATCCCTGTGATAATGAAGCTGAGCCACTGGGATTGGGGAACTTAAGATGTGAGGTGTTGATGATAATTTGGGCAGCCAATCACGGAGGTCTGGAAGGGAGGCGCAGATAACTCCTCCTCTTGTAAGCGAGGTATTTAGACAGAAACCACGCTGTGTGCCCTCTCTCTTTCCTCTCGCTGGCACACGTGGTATCAGGTAAATATGGGATCCCACAGATAAACTGTATTTAATTTGTACTGTATTGATTGTATTGATTGTAATGCATTGTTATATTACCATTAAAGTGGATTATTGTTTAACGGTTACTTGGCAGCAGTGAATTCCTTCCTGTAAGAATAACCAGCATGTTTAGGGACGCGCGGAGATTTGAGAAAGCGGACTAGGAGTCCACCCCAATCTGCTAACAAATGGTGATCCGACGTGCCAAATAAACAGAGCTGTGGAAGGATTCTGACGACCAGACTGGGTCGGGAACAAACGCTTTCAAACACCTCAGACAATCGCAGGGCCCTGCATCAACAAGACAAAAGGTACCAGACGCCTGTTATGAAAATCAACTGTCTGTGATTGGGTATATCTAAAACATTAGGATTGTCTGTAGGCGTTTCACGGTGTTTTTTGGTTTTTTAAAAAACAAAACGTTTAAATGGAATATACGATGCATATTTTACCATGTTAGGAAAGTTATATAAAACACGTGAACGTTGATCGCAAGGTAGACAGAGAGTCCTGCGTGACGAGATATAAAGCAGTTTGGCGTGGATCTCAGGTAGTTTATTCCTGAGTGGCGTGGAAACGGTGCAGTTCGTGGGTCGTGAGGTGAAATTCCTACACGACAAAGCCTGGACGCTCGATATTTCAGATCGAGCCGCCGTTTAAAACTGGGGGTAAATAGCAGACTAAGGCCAATAAGCTAAAGTCCCAGCGGGCTGCTATATGTTAAATCCTTGGGAGAGAACGCAAACGTCACCTACATTGTGACGAGACCGGCTCTCGTTTCCCTTGTCTGTAAACATTCATTTGAAAAGCAAACGTGTGATAAAAGGCTCGCTGAAACCTGGGCGTTTAAGCTCCATGGAATGGTCACATTCCTTATGAGTGTTGAAGCACTGTTCATGGTTTGGTCTGCCTGTTGAAATAAACATCACATTATAAAGCTGGACAAACTGTACGGGGAATAAATCTGTGTGATTTTTACCTAAAATACTTGTGTGAGCAATTCACAAAGCACTCAGAAGAGTGAAGCTCATTTGTGGTCTGCTGCTGCCATCTAGTGGCTGAAAGGGGGTAACACCCTTACAGTTTACTCATTACATTGCTGCTCGGTATTGAAGAAGGGAAGCACGTTAATAGTAACGACGACAATAGCCTAGTATATTAATACAAGTGAACACATATTTAATTAAGTCAGATAAAAAAAGCGAAGTCAAAATGGAACATCAGAAAAGTAAAGACAATTCTGAAATTCCAGGGAGTTACAGGGAGCAATGGGAACAGATTAAGAGATTGATTTTAAGTGGAGTCAAACAGGGAGCTAAAGAAAAGGCTTGTAATGATCTCCGATTCCTACACGATAAGATGATAACAGAGAATAGAGTGGAAGATGATGAAAACGTCGGTAATTTGAGCACAGCATTGAATCTATATGAAAGACAGATTGTAAAGCAACTTGCACACCTAAACGAACAGAAGCCCAGATGGTTTGCCCGTAGCAAATGGAACAAACAAATACAAGCACTAGATAGATTGAGGAGGATTTGTCACAATGCTGCCCTCGCAATGATTGGGATTTATCTTCCTCCCGTCACAGACGAAAATCTCCCGGGTGCAATGGCAATCCAAAGCCCCATAGAAACACATGAAGATAAAGACACGAAGGTGCCTACAGATGGAGACATTCTTGACTATATAGCGGAACGAGTCGAATATTATACAACAATGCAAAATAAGGGTGTCTCTAACTCAGAGCAGAAATCTCAAACGGGGCCCATACAAAACCCAGCTATTCCCACCCGCTCCTCTCTCCTTTACCCGAATTTAGGTACTCTGATTACACAGCCCCCTCCCCCTTATTCTCTACCCGACGAAAGCGCTAATAAATTGCAAATGACAGTAGCAGATGCATCGGACACAGAAGGAGGGGAGACTGCCATGAGCGGGGGGAATTATAGAATGGTGGGCACAGTAGCGTTGAGTCCGTTAAGGGGCGTCCCTACTCCAAAGAAAAGGCTACATGTTAAAAAAACACAAGTCTCCTCCCCGTTAGACAGAATACACAGCGCACACACCACGTGGAGGCCTAGTTGTAGCACAGACCAGGGGGTGGTTCCCCCGAGAAGGGACAGTCGACCTGATAGGGAGCCCACCTCAGAACAATTGACTTCCCTTCTGACAGATCTTACAAAGAGCCACTCAGGCGCTACACAGACAGAAATAACATACATAACTGACCTCCTAGACGAGAGGGAAATACAAGACAGACGGTGCTATGAACAACAGATTCAAGATAGACGTAAGGAGGAAGTCAGGGGACAGGAACAGAGCGGATATGAGGGCTCGGGAGAAGATATAGAGGAAATTAGGTAGAGGAGAGACCAGCACACAGGTGTACGCAGGCGCGCTGAGGAGGGGGAGAAATGTGATCCTTTTCAGAACAGATCACGCCAAACATCGACGTCTTATTACCCATGCGCTGAGGGGGGGGCGTCGGGCCATGAAAGTGAGGAAGAGACAGCAAACCACAGAAGTGGGGGAAGGTCAGCTGGCCATAAAAGGGATAGGGAAACAGCAGGTCATAAAACTGAGGGGTTTTACAATGAAGCAGGAGGCCAGGGTCATAAAGACAGCTGTCAGGACACCTTTCAGCAGGAACAAGCAGGACAGGAAGAGGAAGACAGCAGGCGGGCGAGGTGCAAAGTTAAGCTGATATCTCTGACAGGAACAATCAGTGAACGACTGGAAGTAGGTCAGGTTCTTTCAATGCCCCGTAACAGATTGAGGTCTCACCACACCACAGAAGACCCCACCAAGCATGCTTTTATTGCTCCAGTATTACAGGCGCCTTTAGTGGCCGTGCAAAGTGGGAAAACGGCTTATCATCCTTTCACACTAGGGGACATACATGCGCTGATCGATAAAATGCCGTTGCCTACTGAGGGAGGAAGACATTGGATGCGAAGGTTTGCGGACATGGCTGTAGGACTGTCTGTATCTGTCTGGGAGATTTCAGGAGAATACTGGCACAACAGACTTCCTATTATGAGGTGGAAAGAGTTGAGGATAGATCAGGAACATCAAAAATGAAAGATGACGTGCCTATTTCCTTTAACAATGTTCACAGCCTGCTGGGCAAAGCAATGAGAGAGCATTTCCCACAGACAGGGGGGGGGGGGTACGGGGCACTGTCATTTACATTTGCACCTGGAGAGGCTGCAGCAACCATGTTGCTCAGGTCACGCCAACAATACACAGTGGCAACTGACTGCAGTCCAGATAATAATGACCAACATATACAAATGTTTCGTAAGGCAGTGCTTGCAGCGGTACCGAAAGAAATTAAAAGTTTGATGGAGGACAATCCAGAGGTAGATCAGTTAAACACACAGACGTGGGAACGTCATTTAGCCCATCATATGAGTAGATTTAACAAACAACATGCAGAAAGTAAAACTGAGGAAGAGGACTTGAGGGTGCAGTTACTGCGAACGCAGCTGGATATAGCCCGGAAAACAGTTCAGAATGACAAAAAGAATGCCAAACAGTTGATTGTTCACCCAGTAGCGCCGGCCGTGCAGCCACAGGGGCAACAAAACCCACAAGGGGGCCTTTTCAACCAGGGTCCGCCCTATAGTCAGCCCCAATTTGGCTATGATAATGGTTCTTGGCAACAGAGGGGTGGGTTCAGAGGCGGGTTCAGAGGTTGAGGTGGCTTTGGAATGACTCATGGATTGGACTTATATCAGAAGGTGTGTTTCATTTGCGGACAGCCAGATCACTGGTACAAGCAGTGCCCACATAAAGCCCCACCAGGAAGGGGGCGGGCCAAAGGGGGACAGAGAGGGTACGGAAGGGGGAACGGATCAGAGAGACCATATGGAGGCTGTCCCATTGCCGCAACAACCAAACCAGGGTCACATTGCCCCTAATGCTATGGCCGCCCCCTATGGCCAGTTTGTCCTGTATGAGGGGCAGCACTACGAACAATAAAGACGCCCAGGGAACTCTGGATGTACGGGCCTGGCGGATCCATACATTACTATGACTGTTAAAGACTCAAAGCTACCATTCCTGGTTGATTCAGGAGCAAGATACTCCACCATCAATTCTCCCGCCTTCAAGGCGTCCCTTTCATCTACAACAGTCTCAGTCATAGGGTTTTCGGGAAAAATAGAAAAAATACCGCTTTCCACGCCGTTATCCACCAAGATAGCAGGACAGACATTCTTGCACCAGTATATTCTTGCACCTAAAAGCCCGGCTAACCTAATGGGAAGGGATATTCTGATCAAAGCGAATGCCTCCATCCTCTGTTCCCCGGATGGACTGATAATATCATTCCCAAATGGCACGAGAATCAACTGTTCGTTATCTACCATAAAATCAGGTTCTCAGATGATGTTGGCCCAGTCCACTGAGGCAGAAGCAACCCAACATGCCACTATATTCTGGGGACGGTTGGACCGACCTCGGGACAACACACCTGGACTATACTCCATTTTTCAACAATGGAAGCCATGGATTAACCTCCTCAGGCCTTATGGCCCCCCTCCAGACCCCCCCCACCTGACGCTAAACTATGATAGAAGAGACGACCAAAATTATGAATATGAGTATGATAATGAGGTGTCTATGGCCGTTTGGGATGTTACCACGACAAATCTTTTTGTGGGACAGGCGGGGGTGGCTGCGTCGGTTGAGCTCTCTGATGAACAGCTGTATTGGTACCGTTTGTCTGCTGAGTCCACACCACACATTTCATTAGCTATCAGGAAGGGTTATGAAGATAAAGAACTTGGTCCCATGGTAAAGACGCTGCTAGAAGTCGAAGATTGGGAACCTACGCAGATCGCGGCACTGACATACTCTCCCACACACAGAGCTTATCGTCTTAAAATCTGCACACAAGAACGCATCCACATGGAGAGACACGAAGTAGATAGACATCATGGTAGGGAGAAAACTGACCATGCATATACAGTTGACATGTTGCGTGATCTCCCGTCTGACCTGTGGGCATCGCACTCTCATGATGTAGGTTTCTGCTTAAAAGCCACACCAGTAACATTTGAGGTGAGCAGCTCTGTGCCTGTGAACCGGTCACAATACCCGATCAAACCACAGGCAAAAGGGGGTGTTGACAAGGCAGTTGAGGGACTGAAGAGAGCAGGGGTGTTAGAACCCTCACAAAGCGTTTGGAATACTCCCATACTTCCTGTATCAAAATCTAGCGGGGAGTACAGAATGGCTCATGATTTGAGAACCGTTAATGCTATTACGACTACAGCTCTGATACCCGTTCCTAACCCCTACACGGCTATCTGTAATATCTCACCTGAACATACATGGTTCACCTGTATTGACCTAGCCAACGCTTTCTTCTGCATACCTCTGGCAGAGAGTATGAGACCTATTTTTTCTTTTACA
Organism: Pseudochaenichthys georgianus; assembly: GCF_902827115.2. NCBI lineage: Eukaryota > Metazoa > Chordata > Actinopteri > Perciformes > Channichthyidae > Pseudochaenichthys > Pseudochaenichthys georgianus. Next base: position 12,464,631 of record NC_047511.1, on the reverse strand, counting down.
ATAGGAGGGGAGAAACTACAATACACAAGACTACCACAGGGCTTCAGTTTGTCTCCGGGGATATTTAACAAAGTACTCAGGGAACAGCTAGAGGGCATTACATTGCCAGTGGGGGTAGTATTAATACAGTATGTAGACGACCTTCTCATCGCAGCACCTTCTGCAGCCTCTTGTTTGGAGGCCACCAGAAACCTACTGGTGCGCCTCCACGCATCAGGGTTCAAAGTCTCCAAGAAAAAGCTACAATGCACCCGTAAAGAGGTGACATTTTTGGGCAGAGTGATTTCCCCAGCAGGCACGGGCATGTCGGCAGCGCATCAGGAACACATTTTGAACCACCCGAAACTTAACAGTAAAAGACATGTTGTCTTTTTTGGGTCTCACAGGCTACAGCAGACACTACATCCCAGAGTATAACCTGAAAACAGCTGAACTCAGAAAACTCATCAATGAGAAAGGCAGGCGCAATCTCACTGCCACACTGAACTGGACACAAGCTGCAGAAGCTGCGTTCATTTCTCTCAAACAGTCCATGTCCCAAGTCACGGCTCTCGCCTCTGCATCTTATGCATTACCATTCTTTCTTGATGTTTCTGAAAATGAAAACACAGTAAATGGGATTCTTTTTCAGAAAAAGGGGGGTTGTAGGACAATATTGATGTATGTCAGTGTTACACTAGACAGAGTGGAAAACAGAGAACCTCCCTGCATGAGACATGCGGCAGGTACAGCACGTATCTTGAACAAGATTTCACACATTGTGATGAGCCATCCTTTGACAGTACTGACAACACACAGCATTGTCTCTTTTGTGAACTCAAGTGCATTCACAATGACTTCCACAAGACAGACCAGGCTAGAGAAAACTCTGACACAAGCACACATCACCTACACACATGAAGGAGTTAACAGCGCAGACACCATAGGCAGCGGAGAACCCCATAGGTGTGAGGAGAGAATTATCCAGGATGTGAAGATAAGAATAGATCTCAGAGAAGAGCCTATGCCACATGCAGAAAACCTGTTCACAGACGGCTGTTGTTTCAGACACCCCACCGACGGGCTCCAAGCAGCCTACGCAGTGGTGGCTCAGACAGCGGAGGGACAGTTTGAGGAAAGAGCAGCAGGAAAAGTAACAGGGAAAGTCTCAGCACAGTTGTCAGAAGTGGTGGGAGTCATTGCAGCATTAGAGCTATCAAAAGGAAAAGATGTAAACATCTATACTGACTCAGCATATGTTCATGGTGTCATACATGTGGGAATGCGCCAGTGGATGAGAGCAGGATTTGTAACGTCCACAAATACCCCCATCAAACATGAGAAAGAGATCAAAAGGCTTGCAGAAGCAGTAATGTTACCTAACAAGTTAGCTTTACTTAAGTGTAAAGGTCACAACACAGAAAATAACTACTTGGCTTGGGGTAACAATGCAGCAGACAAAGCAGCTAAAGAGAAGGCAGGATATACACCATGGTATCAAATGCTTGTCTTAAAATCTGCTGACTTGCTGCCCGCAATAACAGACGAGACGCTTAAAGAGCTTACGAAATGAAGGACAATACTGTTCTTATTACGATAATATATATACTATTATTAATGGGAAATCATGTCATTCATGACAATATGCCCGCAGTATTTATAAATCGTGGTTTATTACAACTTTCCATGCTCACTTCCGATGTTACACGACCGCTCCGAACAAAACAGCTTTCGCCGGTTAGTGACGTCACGCACGTCACGAGTAGAACACCTGTTGAATAATACACTACCTCTGTGGCTGATGTCGGACTCTGGAGACAGAATCGAGTGACAGACAAGACTCATTTGGCGGAGATCCGATGCGGCAACAGAACACAGACTGGTATACATTTGACTTTAATTCATAGATTCTCAATAAATAGTAAATCAATAATAATACATCGTAATGTAGCAGGCAAACTTGGCTCAGGCAACAGAACAGAGACTGGTATATACATTTGACTAAAATTCATAGAGATTCTCAAGAAATAGTAAATAAATAATAATGACTCTGCTGAAATAACCAGTTTAGATACATATAGCTGGTCAGGCTGTTGTAAATTGACCAGCCAGTATATATTAGGCTGGAATGGTTGGCTGGAGAGGGGTTTTGGACACTTCAGCTGGCCAGGAGGGCTGGTTTATCCATCTATCACCAGCTTATGTTTAATAATAGTATTAAATATACCCTGCTGGGAGCTTACCAGGATTCCAGGTGACCAGCATACATTAATACTGGTATGATTATTTAAACAAGAGAACATAAATATATTACAAAGATTCATTGTGTCATGTATTCTGGTATCTACAAAATAAAGACATTGTATAGTGTTCATAATAGTATTTTAATTTAATAAATAGCTAGTTAATATAATAAAATACACAGTAACAATACAATAATTATAAAAATAACAACCAACCTGCAAATCAACCTACACATCAAAATAAATATATTATCTAAAACCGGTGCATTTGATTTAAAATAAAAGTAATACATAGAATTCAATATTTAAATGGTAACAAAAACCGTAACACTATGTATGATAAGAACAAGGCAACAAAGAAAGTGTTTGTTGTTTTTCCTTGTTCATGTCTATAATGTTTCCCGTTGTGTAGCGTCCAGCCTTTCCCAATCTGGCCTGCACTTCTATCTGTTGAAGCCACTTCTTGAAGCAAACTGAAAAGAAATGTACAGATATAAGTACACTGTAAAAAGAAAACTTAATATTTACGTTAACATTTGGGCTGCTGTGGTTGCCAGAACCGTTAAAGTATAATACATTACAAATTACAGTTGGTTGGCATAGAGTCTAGACGTTACAGTCAACAATTGCTTATGGTGAATTACAATGGCAAAAACAAATAGAGCTAGTGTACACGGTGCAGCTGTATTATCTGGGAAATAGAAGAATCGGATCAGGATTCGGTATTGGCAGACAATCAATATCAAATGAATCGGATCATTATTAGCATCTGATCACCTTTGTCGACTTTCAGCCTAAATACAAAGATAACTCCACTCCTCTCCTACCACTCTTACTTCTAATAAGCCTTGGTAGAACTAGTGTCCGAGTCATAGGGTCCAGAGGCCTGTACTACGAAGCCGGTTCAACCTAACCTGGATATGTTTGAGTTAGCCGGTTGGCCTAATCCAAAACATACGTGCTCTCGCTAAACGGTCCTACGACGCGGGTTATCAAGTGGATCGCTCAAGCCAGCCGTGTCCTATCTAGTTATGTGCGCGTTCACATGAAAGGGGTGGTATCTGGAGCATTCGACCAATCACAAACATGGAGAAGCGTACTGACAGTGCAGCGTCATACTTCCTGAATGAAAAGTGCACTTTAATACTAGTCAAATATGAAGAAGTTAAACTTTAAACATCCATGACTTAAACACTTTATCCAGGATCAAAGCCTCAGAGCTGCACCTGCAAGGTGAATACAGCGGGCAAAAGAAAAAGTGTTTGAATATGTACATCAACAGGTTCATGATAACACTGCCCCGTCCAAAACACGATCTGACTTTCATTACATTTGACTCGAGTGTTTCCTCAACTTAATGTGTTGCTTAAAATAATACTTCTGCATACAGTATGTGACACTGTGAGTGTTGCACGGCCAGATACGGCTCAGCTGACTCAGATAAGGAGAGATATGATACATTATGAAGTGATATGCCGCGGACTGTACTTAATGTACTCTGATCCGGTTACTGATGTCGTGGCAGATATTTAAGTAAGCTTTCTTAACGCTAATGTTATAATAGTCAGATTGCTCTGAAGATGGGAGGTGATATTCTGTTCATGTTCACGTTCACACAGTCAGTGATTTTTGCCGGCCGTCTTTCCTGCAACGGCAGCTTTTCTGTGTTTCCTTTCTCCTGTAATATGACTTGATCGCTTTAAACTCCGCACACTGAGCTCTGATTGGTCAGCAGGCAGTGCTTTCACTGAGTTGAGCTCTTGGCCTGCAACCTAACCTGCTCCGGGGCAGTTTAGCCGGTAATGATGGTAACAACAATAATATTAGTATAATTATGTATATAGCACTTACACAATTGCAAAGTGATTCTCACAACAAAAATAAAGAACAAAACAATATCAACAATAAAAAAACAAATTATTACAGGAATGTTGAGACAAATAAATGTGTTTTCAGTCTTTACAATGCACTGTCGGAAATGACCTTCCAAAGGCTAAATTCAAACTCAATACCATAAATAACTGGGTACCAAAGTGCTTTACCTGATAGAACACGCTCCACACGGAGCAGCAACCATCCGGCTCGGCCTTTTGCTGCATATCATCTCCTCCCTCCCTCTATCTCTCTCTCTCTCTGGTGTTAGGTTCCAGTAGATCTCTACTATCCAATAAAACAGAAATTCCCCAAAAAATCATATTAAAAAAGTTAAAAACAAGGACTGGCTGTTGGCATTGAAATTGATTAGAATCTCACCTTTTTCCTGGATGTCAGGAAGGCCATGGAGTCGTTCCCTTCAAGTCCGCAACCAGTCATAGGAGTTCAAATGCAAAGCCTGAATGATGACAAGAGCGAGAGACATACATTTTACAATTATATTTTTAATTCATACCAGAGCAGTGTGTACAGGCCCTGTACGACATGCAAAGAACAGATCAAATCCCCTGACAGACTCACACACTTTGGTGATGTCCTCATCTGATAATGTTTCATTTTTTAGCAGCAAAGTAACATTACTCAAAGTATATCTCAGACCCAACTCATTTACAGTATGTTTTGCATCTCCTCAACAATGGTCTGTATAGTTGAGTAGAAAAAAACTGTCCCTACAATTTCAGGTAGATTAACACACATTTGTAAGAAAAGTTTACAATGAAGCACAAAATCCCTCTTTGTATTAAGCGAGCTGCCAAAGAAAGTGCAGCTTAACATGCTAACCTTTGGTGAGCTACAGTAAAGCTAACTTCATGCTCAACACAAAACCTTTAACGTGCATTACATTGACGATTTTAAACACAACTTAACTTTCTCTACTTGTAAGATTACGTTTAGTTAACTTACCCTTAAATAACTACATCACGTTTTTCAGTGGAAACACAAACTGCAGAAAACGTTAGCTGCTAACTGTTGTTAGCTAAGACAGCTAGCTCTTAAGGGAAGTAACATAGCCTCATGGCAAACGTAAGGTTGAGTTAACGTAACGTTGTAAGAAAGCAAAACGAACCTTCGAGAAAGCGTTTACTCTCTCTCCTTAGCGGGTATTGTTGTTGTTCGAAACACGATCTCTTGATGTGCTGCCCCACACATCGTCGGTTTCATCGACCCCGGGTTACCTGGTCTAGCAAACGTCCGCCTCGTACGACGCACTTGTTTTGTCCATATACGCACCATTTGATCATTTTTTGGCCACAAAAACATCCCATAACCAGATGTTGAGATGGCCCCACATCCCCATACAACATATCGCTTGCCAATTATTCTTGGCGTCTTATTGCTGTGCATCCTTTGTCGTAATATTTGGCCCTTCAATGCATTAAAACGGGACTGAGCTCAGCTGTGTTCCACTCATGACGTCACCGCCGGAAATGGCAGAAGTTGATGTTTCCGGCGCAACGAACGATTGTTACTAACTGACAACTTTTGTATGCTGTTATAATCGTGATTTATTAAAAATAGATCAATAATAAAAAAATCATATGGTACATTCCACAATACAAATGCAACCTCTATCATATACTAAGCCCACTAACCGGTGCTAAAAGCATTTCGTAAGCTCTTTAAAGAGGCTCAAGAAGCGGGGTCTCCTCAAGACAAAAAACTATGGTCAAACAGGGGAGCTACCAACAAAGATGGGATATGGTACTCCCCAGATGGGAGACCAGTGATACCCCCAGAGTGGATAAGATCCATGCTTAAAGAAGCACACGGCCCAACACATTGTGGTAAAACTCAGATGAGCAGACACCTGACTCACTGGTGGCACCCTTACCTACCTGACATGATAGCAAATCACCTAGAAGAGTGTGTAATTTGTTTAACCCATAACATCAGAGCCACAGTGAAACCACACCAGGGAAAGTTTCCTTTACCTAAGATGGCAGGAGAAGAAATCATCATTGACTACACTGACATGATTGACAAAGTAAGAGGATTCAGATATTTGTTAGTTGTAGTAGATGCATACACAGGTTGGCCAGAAGCTATCCCTTGCAGAAGAGAAGATGCAGACTCAGTGATCAAATTCCTAGTCACGCATTACATTCCATTACATGGATTTCCTAGGAAAGTGAGGTCAGACAATGGCAGCCATTTCAAGAACCATGACCTACGCGCAGTAGAACAGTCCTTAGGACTAAGACACAGTTTTGGAGCAGTTTATCATCCACAGTCTCAGGGAAAAGTGGAAAGGATGAACCAGAACTTAAAACAAAAACTCAGCAAAGCATGCGAGGAGACAGGCATGAAATGGTTAGACGCATTGCCTCTAGCTCTTATGTCAATCAGGAGCTCCATTAACAAAGGGACAGGTTTCTCTCCATTTGAGCTCACTCATGGTCACCAGTTCCCAGGCCCAGGGGCCCTAAGTGTAGGAAAGGAAATAGAGGTTCTGAGTTCGAAACCATACTTCCAGCAATTTAAGGGATTAGTGGTAGATTTTTCCACCCAGGTTGCAGAGGCAAAAGGGGGACCCGAGAAACACGAAGCGAACACTGCGGAGTTCGTCTGGCTGAAAGCGATCAGACCCAAGTGGCTGAGACCCAGGTTCTCTGGACCCCATCGGGTGATGCAGAGGACATCTCACGCTGTCCGCTTGGAAGGGAAAGGAGACATCTGGTACCACTGGAATCAGTGCGCCGTGGGGAAACCTCCGGGAAGGACCCTAGACGACCTCATCACGGACGTGGTCTGCGCAGAGGAGGAACCAGACGACAACACTCCTATCACCGACCCAAACGACAACACTCCTATCACCGACCCAGAGGAGGAACCAGAGGACAACACTCCTATCACCGACCCAGACGACAACACTCCTATCACCGACCCAGAGGAGGAACGGCACTGAGGGAACGAGGCAGAGCGGGGTGGATCAACGCTTCCAGATGGCGTCTGTCTTCTCGACCGGAGGCTGGCGTGTGAAAGCTGTCATCATCCCCCTCATCCTGGGCCTGCTGTACCTGTCCAAGGTAGCCCTGCTTGATGAAGCTGGGGCCATTCCAACGACAGGTGGCGAGGGCTCTCGCCCCTCGGGGGGAGAAAGTAAGGTGCTCTTATCTAAGGGCCCAGACCCTGAGGGCAAAATCACACCAACGGGCCAATCAGTGCCTAGCGACAAAGACAGGTTGTTTCCAAGCACCACACGAACATTCAGTACGATGAGAGAAAGACAAAGAGAGAGACACAGAGTGAGAAGAAGGAGGAATGCCCCTCTCTCTGCTCACGAACCACAGAACATTTCTTTTAACTGCCCAACTGCAATATGTGACTCACCAAACTGTGTTATTAAGTACCCTGTGTTTTTTAACAAGGGGGGCGACTCCACGGTGTGGAAAGCGTATCCAAGGACACAGTATCAGGAGTTCCGGGTCTCGCCACGGATGGTAAGAATAATACTCAACACCATTGCAAATATGCCCCCAGAACTGTGGTGTACCACGGCAGAACAGTTAAAATACGAGTCCCAGTGCACGACAAGGAAACCAGATTACAAAGCTCCCGATTCGGGGGTCACCGGATGTGCATTTATTGAACCAGAGCCTGAAACACGTTTTCCAAAGAAGGCTTTAATCGCTCCACCTAAACTAACTAAGACCAATTCGGCAATAAGTTTAATGTTAGACTATGCACACGAACGTAATGTTAGTAACTGTTGGCTGTGCCAAAACCTGCCAGAATCCGTACATTCTCCCATGTTTAGCCCAATTCCTTTCTCGAAAACTGATTACAGTTTAGTTAGCTGGAACGACATAGCATCCCGCATTGGAGATGATGCCAAGGATTGTTACACTCCATCGTACCCAATAAACTCTGAGAAACCTCTAAAATACAAGGGTTTAATCTCGCTCATTGTTGAGACAGTAAATAAAGATTACCTGCCAGAGGGCTTCAAACAGTTGACGGTCCTGAGACTAATATATGTGAAGAAATATATTAACCTAGCTTTTGAATACAGATTCCAATTAGCTCTAGCCCAGACTAATTGCTCGGTTAACTCTGCCAGTCCAATATGTACACTGCAACCACACACTCCATCTTTATTAGTTGAGGCTTTGGTAACAGTAGTGCCCTGGTTTGGCTCCAGAACAGTGGACTCAGTTGTGGTTAAAATACATGACTGTTCACAGCCATTACCCTTAGGTAAGTCCCCTACCCGTGACTGTTCTGTCTATGTTCCCCCAGTTGTAGTACATGAGTGGAAGAATGTGTCCATCTGTTTCCAGAATGAAAGAGGATCTCTTACCTCTCCAGATGTGGGACACAGCGACTGTAATACTGTAGTAACGGTGCAGTTAGCCAGAACGCCCCTCCCACAGAGAGTTTACTTAGTTTGAGGGGACCGAGCCTATGGCTGTATGCCTTATGACATTTTCTATGGCACCTGTTACCTGGCCTATCTAATCCCTTTAATCCGTGAAGTAAAGGCTGATGAGATTGCAGCTATACTTCCCTCTCTACATAGGAACAGCAGGTCAATTACAAAAGGACAGCGGATGGCTAGTCTATTTTTACCATGGTACGGTATTTAAGTTTCTCAGAAGGAAATTGTGGCGTTGTCCAAAGTAGTGGAAAATCACTTAAATGCATCTAACACCGCCATGTTAGCCGAACACAAAGAATTACAGGAGGTTAGGACTGTAGCATTACAGAATCGTATGGCACTGGACCTTCTATTAGCCGCCCAGGGGGGCACATGCAAGGTGATTGGATCTGAGTGTTGTTCTTTCATCTCTGATGCTACTCCTGAAGTAATGGACATGGCTCATGATACCGCCAGGGGGATAAAAGAGTAGCATGAAACTCATGGGTTTACCCTTGGGGATTTAACTGGAACTTTTGGATCGTGGGGTGCGGGGTTGGTTAAATTTGCAGTGACCGTTTCAATGTTTATCCTAGTTGTGCTAATTGTGATAATCTGCTTGGTCACTGTAGTTAAACTAGCCATACGAAAGATGACCAAAACCGCCCTCCAGGCTCCCCAGACACTAGTAGGATATTCCACAGTAAATGACTCTGTGTTGATGTACGACGCCCAGCTTTCAGATCCGTGGGGCTCAATCACGGCGTCTGTGCCATGGGGACCCCCACGAAATGAATGACAAGTTGATTAAAATTGACACTCAGAATGTAGAAGATGTATATATCTTTTCGGGTTTTTACACTACGCAATAAATGTCTGATTCTTCTTTTCAGATTTTTGAACCGTGTATTGGACTAAAATAAATGTATTGATAAGTGCCTTACTTTGGACTAAAGCGTAATGAAGTATACGTGGAGTAATGTTAAAGCTTGAAGACACTGCAATTTTGCAGATTACAGATTAATTCAATCACCACTGTGAAGGTTATACTTTAAACTGTGAATTTCAACTGGACCTTTACAATCCAGATTTTATACCTCAGGTGGATTTCTAATAATCCTAACATTTTAAATGTGTTTTTACTATAAGGGTCTTGAAGCAAATCTTTGAGATGCAAGCTATTTTTAAAGTTTGTAATTTGATGATTGAGGAGGACTGAAGGATAAATGATAAAAGATGTTATTTGGATGTTATTTTACTGTTTTCTTCTATATTTTTTGGTATGTTTATTGTTGTGCTATTGATAAACGATTTGTCTAAACACTGATGAGAGATGATTTTCTATTACGATTAGCGGTACTCAATCATTCTGATTGAAGGTTTTTTATTAACTTTGTTGTTACTAAGTAATGTAATTGATGTATGGAGTTATTTACATATTTTGGTATTTCTACACGGTCATATGAAGTTGATATGTGGAGCCATTCCTGAATGTTTAAATAGTCTGAATCCCAGGTTATAATGTGAATGTCTTGGAATAGTTGGTCTCTTAAGTGTAGACCAAAAGGGGGATTTGTAAGGGAATATTTGTATGTATTCATGCAAACTATGAAGAAGCTTAAAAAGGGAAAATGATTTGGGTAGAAAACTGTGAACTGTTTTTGGGCCTGTGAACATGTGGTTTTTTGAGGACAAAGGAAGAGGGGGAAGGTGAGGAGTTAACATACAGTCATCTCAGATCCCTGTGATAATGAAGCTGAGCCACTGGGATTGGGGAACTTAAGATGTGAGGTGTTGATGATAATTTGGGCAGCCAATCACGGAGGTCTGGAAGGGAGGCGCAGATAACTCCTCCTCTTGTAAGCGAGGTATTTAGACAGAAACCACGCTGTGTGCCCTCTCTCTTTCCTCTCGCTGGCACACGTGGTATCAGGTAAATATGGGATCCCACAGATAAACTGTATTTAATTTGTACTGTATTGATTGTATTGATTGTAATGCATTGTTATATTACCATTAAAGTGGATTATTGTTTTAAGACCCCGTGAAGTGTGCGCCTGTGCATGATCTGTTATGCTAATACATATAGTAATGACCAAAATTGTCCATTGAAACCCATATCAAAAGATGTTGGAATAGCAACTAATTTGATGAGTTTTGAATTTGCTGCCGTGAAATCCGCAGTTGACCTCCGCCTTCGTGGGCGTGGCTTGCGAGCTACTGCGTGACGTCACAAGATGGTCGCCTCCGAAGTGTTTACATTCATCACAGTGTATTGTTTCTCTGTTTCAAAGTCGAATTTATCAAAGTTTTTGAGCGAGTATTTTACTGGAAAGTGTGTCGGAGTCGACTGGAAGTGATTGCCAATCGAGAAAACCTGACAATGGAGGCGACAGTGAAGAAAAAGGGAGGAAAAACACACGGGAAGCGATGCATTGACGCTGGCTGTAGTAATGTCAAGTCTGCCGAAGTGGCGATGTTTCTGTTCCCAAAAGATGAAGGTGAGTCTGGCTGGTGTCATTGTTTCGTAGATTCGTTGATTGTTCATGACAAATAAAGGCCACTGGTCGATTCGAGAGAGAGAGAGAAAGAGAGACTGAGAGAGTTACAGGGTTGTTGTTAGCATCTAGTGCTAGCTCGGAGCTAACGGAGATTAGCTGTTTCAAGAGGGAGAGTCCTCTCCTGTTGGACTGAGAGAGATAATGTCAGCTCAGGGAGGTAAAGGACTCTGAGTGATTAGATTGTAAACTGTAGCCTAAGTTATCTCAGTTGGTTTGGTCATCTATGTAAACAAATATTTCCATCTATGTTAGTTGTGTAAAATAGGTTAAGAAATCCTTCCAATGTTTTTTGATTATTGAAATATATGTTTGATATGAGTGTTGAGAGCTGTATCCATAAATCTCTTAATGTTGCCCTCAAAGTGCACCAGATTGATGCCTTTAACTTCAATTTAAAGAAAAACATCTTCCCGGGTGAGGGTATGAGGTCCTCACAAATAAAACAGGTTCACATGGATAGGATACTAGATAAGTGTGCACACTCATTATGTACATTACACATTTTTCTTGGATTTGTTAACACTATAGTCCCTAATATATTTGTAGAAAGGCAGGAAATGGAATTAAATCGAGAAAAACTGTCAAAATCAATCATTTCTCTCACACTTGTATCACTTTCCAAAGTCTCCGCCATGTTTACAATCACAACTGGGCCCATCTTGTGACGTCACCGCCGCTATCGTCTGCAACTTCCGGTAGGCTCAGACGGCCGTTATTATTATTATTTTTTTAAATTTTTCATAATTAATTAATCAATAATTAAAATTATTTTAGCCATGAACAGGCACAATGATATGTAAGGAATGAAACTGCCATTTCATTTTGGCGCAAAAAAATGCACTTCACGGTTACTTGGCAGCAGTGAATTCCTTCCTGTAAGAATAACCAGCATGTTTAGGGACGCGCGGAGATTTGAGAAAGCGGACTAGTTGTCCACCCCAATCTCCTAACAGCATATACAAATGAAGACCAGTATAAGCATCATAAAGGGCCTCTGATACAATATAGACAGTTGACAATTCAAAAGAGTTCGATATTTCAGCAACTTACCTCTGGAACTAATCGACGCGCCGTAATGTAAGTGAATGAGGTCCAACACCCAAATTACAATATGTTGAACTATTTCGATGTCCATACCCCGGAAGTAGGCGCCGCCATTTTTTACAACGGAGGTCTATGGGAGTGTCGTAACTCTTAGTATCTCTATGGCTCTGCTATATATAACTGGACGTAGTGTCCGTGACATCACCCATAGGATTCTGCAGAGTTGCCGTGAAGCCCTTAGTAGGCGGAGTCGGCCACTAACGGCTTGACTGTGACGTCAGAGTCTAATCCCGCCTGCTCCAAATAAGGGCAAAGAGGCGGAGCCGAGGCGGGACCTGCTGCCTCCGAACTGGAAGTAAACAGAGCTAGCTCAGGCTAAGAAGCTAAGCTAACATGAAATGCATGCATACCAAGTTACTGCTAACAGTGTAGTTCCCCTATATAAACGTTACATTCATAATCAAATGAGACAATCTGCAAGAGAATTAGCTATATTTTGTTATTATTAATGCTTGTCATTCACACGTTGAGAAAAGACGGACTCCACCGCCAGGACCTAACGGAGCCGCAGTGGGCTAGCTCCGGGACGCGGGCTGGAGCTAACCCCCTGCGGCTCCGTTAGCTCCGGCGGCCACCACTGGGATAATTGGGTCCCCTATTAACATTTGCTCCCGTTTAGCATTATGGGCATCATAGCCATAGACTATAAAAGTCTTACCCAAGGCTGAATCATAAACTAAAATGTATGCATAAAGGGTTACGTCCTTAGCTGGCTAATAAGTAACAAGCTAAGCTACCAAGCACACAAACACCTGCGAACGGGGTTAACATGTATAATATTATCATTTTAGACTTCTTGAAAGTTCTGTTAGTACATTCAAGCGCACAGCACGACATTTTAATTGTCTGGTATTTGTAACAATATTCCCTAAAAGGCACAATCACCACGAACACGGCTAAAGCTAAAGGGTCAAGTACAGTACTATGACTAACTAACGTTGTAGCCTCTATGGTTGTAGCCTAGCAGAGTGGACAATTGCTGTTTGCTGACAGTGAGGCATGTATGTGTCCATCAATGTAACCACGCCCTAATTTATGCAACAACTTTAAGACCTCATATAAATAAAAGGGTCGTGTTAGAAAACAATTCACTCACAGATTCATAATCATGAAGGTGGAATCTAACTATATCGATAATAATATGTATTGCATCCATGGGTCGAAACATGTTTTTTTCTGCTGTAAAGTTGGGCATTCTAACATGGGGGTCTATGGAAATTGCTCCTTTCTGCAGCCAGTCCCTAGCGGCCCATGTATGAACTGCAGTGTGTGGCACTTCCGTATTCGCTTCCCGGCTGTTCCCCAGAGTTTGCCGCTTGGTTTAGACCAGTGATTCCCAACCTTTTTTCCCAATAGCCCCCCCAAATGACTCCTGTTGGAAGTTACTTAACCTTTGAAGTAAACAACATACAGAGACAAATGAATACATTTTTCCATACAATTCTGACCCTAGGAATTCAATGGGATGGTTATTTTTGACATTTGACAACATTTTGACTGTATTTCTGGACAAAAACAGCAAGAAATGACCAAACATGTGTGTATGCAGGGACGTAGCTGGGGGGGGGGGGAGGTTAGGATGATTCCAAGGGCCCAGCACTGGGGGGGGGGGGGGGGGGCAGAGAACACTATTATTATCTTTTTATTAATATGGTTTTATTATTATTATTATTATTATTATTATTATTATTATTATTATTATTATTATTATTATTATTATTATTATCCTAAAGTAAGTTAATGGCCTCTCTGAAGAACCAGCACCTTACCGTGGTGGAGAGGTTTGTGTGCCCTGATGAACCTGGGGGCTGTGTTGTCTGGAACCTTGTGTTCCTGGTAGGGTCTCCCATGGCAAATTGGTCTCAGGCAAGGGGCCAGACTAAGATTGGTTCAAAAGACCTCATGAAAGACGACACAATGATTACAATGGCCAGACAGGAAACCTATTACATTAAATCATTGGAAAACGACGATCGGGCTGGTTAAATTAAAAGCTGGTTAAATTAAAAGCAGCAGGCGGGGCTGTTATTTCGCCAGCTATTACTCTCACGAGCGAGGCGGAAAATAATTGTTTTATGATGCCAAAAAGCTGCTATGTCGTGTATTGCACCTCAAACATAAAAAGAACCCCGGAGTTACGTTTTTCTGTACTTCCTCTAAGAAAAAGGGACAGTAAAAGAAGAGCTCTGTGGCTTCAGGCTATTCACAGAGAGGACGAAAATCACAATCAATGGGACCCGGCCAGTCAATACGTGTACGTCTGTGGTAAACACTTCATCACAGGTAAATGATGATGCTAACCAGGCTAATATCAATCGTTGAAGTAAATAGATGTAATATTAAAAGTTTAAGAAGTGGAAATAGATGCTGCATTGAAATATAAAAAACGGACAAACCAAGGAAATCAGCCTGCTGCCTGTACACACAGGGTGACATTAGAGAACAGCTCATTTGGCTCAGACTGAAGCAAACTTATCAATTCATGTAAAAGTTAAAATTGGTGAATATTGAGCGAAATGGGGGGGGGGGGGGGGCGGGTTATTATCAAAACAGTCATTATGGTAATTATTTTATGATCTACATATTTTATAGGCGCAGTGAACTTAACCAAAAAACTGTCAAGTTTGTCTCTGTATTTGGCTAACACCTACCTTCATGGTTTAAGGATACAATGTGAATGACGGCGAGCATCCAGATTATGTTCCATCCATATTCCCACAACGACCATCGTCAGAAGGCTCAAAGAGGCTAAAGCGATACCAAAGGAGAGATGCTGTTTCTCAGCATGAGGTCCTGCCAGCAAAAAGGCAGCGAATAAAGCCACCTACAGAGGCTTTTCCTACTGAAACCCCTGAAGATTTTGATACAGCTTATCCTGAAGCCCCTTTCACTGAGGATTCACTTCCTCAGCCCTCTGATGAGTGACATGCCAGTATTACATAGGCAGCAGGTTTCCATTGCCATAGAGGTTGCCAATCTCAGGAGAGAAAGATATGAGGCAAGAGGAGAAAGAGATGAGGAAAGAAAATAACTCCAGAACTGGTCTAAGGAGCATTTGTCTGTTCATGCTATTAAAGGAAATGACAGTGCATGCAGGGCCATGACTGGGCTCAGCTGGTCAGTTTTTGACTGTCTTCACCGATATTTAGTTCAGTTCATCAAATCATCACCAAAAGGTTTTAGATTGTCTACCCAGGACCAGCTCTTCCTTTGCTTGCTCAAGCTACGCCAAAATCCATTGATTGCTTTGCTGAGCCAAATACTACACAAACCAGAACCCACCGTCCGCCACATATTCCAACGTTGGCTGAATCTTTTGTATGCGAAAATCACTTTCCTCATTCACTGGCCTGACAGGGAGTGCATCACCCAAACCATACCACCAGTGATGAAGGCCAACTTTCCGCGCCTCACATCAATTATAGATTGCTTCGAGATCAGAATTGAACATCCAAAAGCCCTTAAAGCCAGGTAAAGGTGCCAATATTTATGGTTTATCTAGGTAGCGTTGACAGTGTTCATACACTGGTCTGAATAAGTAATACGAATGAGTTTGATAATTTACAGGTCTTGTTTTTTAAATGTATGCTCAGATAGAGGGATGCTCATTGTACCCAGCCGCTGCATGCATCATATCAAATATTAAGGTCCATTAAAGGTTTGAAATCTTAAACTTGAAAATGAGTCCTGTTCATCTAACCGTGTTTTTGTTTCTTCTTTTCAACAGGGCAAAATCATACTCTAATTATAAGAAGTGGACTACGGTCAAATATTTCATAGTGTGTAGTCCTGCAGGAAACATCACCTTCTTGTCCAAAGGTTGGGGAGGAAGAGCATCAGATGTCAAGATAGTTAGGGAATCTGGCTTTATTTCACCCCTCTACCACCATCCTGGGGACCAGGTAATGTTTCATCTTGCATAAAGTGCACATATTCTACACTAACAGTTCATCACATGCATTGTTTTGGTAATCATTATGGACAAGTGTTGTTATTTACTGTTTGACTGCAAACATTAAAAGCAAAAGGCCTACATCTTATGCATTACTTGTTTTAGATCTTGGCTGATCGGGGTTTTACTCTGAACGATGAGTTTGCCTTACTTGGTGCCAGTCTCGAAACCCCAGCCTTCACTCTCGGCAGGAAACAACTCCCAGGCAAAGACGTTGAAGAGTCAAGAATGAAATCAAAATTTCAGATTCATATTGGTAAGTATACATTCATTATCCACAGACTGGTAAACTATTGCACATATCAATATGATGGAAAATAAATTAACTCTTTTACTAAATTAAGTTATATAAAAAACAGCTGTAACATCCCGTCATGTCTGCTAAATTGTTCATGTCATGTTAATCAGGTTCATGTTATTGTTTCACGTTTAGTTCATAGCCCACGTTAGATTTATGTTTAGTCAAGTCTTTTTGTTCACCTGTCTAGTCCTGTCATTGCACTTCCTGTTTTATTTTGTACTTACCTCTGGTCTCATTTCAGGTCCCTTTACTTCCTCCCTTTGTGTGTTTTCCCGCCATCGTCAGTGTCTGCCCCGCCCCTGATTGTTTCCACCTGTTGCCCCTTACCTCATGTATAAATAGTCCTGTCTCCCTTTGTCCTGTGCCAGTTCGTCTTGTGCCTTGTGCCATTTAGAGAGCCAGCTTGTCTTGCCCAGAGATTATTGTATTTTGTGACCATAGTCAAGTTTATTTAGTTTGTAATTTGCTTTGCTATGTTTTGCCTCTTAGGAGTGATGTTTTGTTTGAACTTTATACTTTTACAAAGTAAAGACTATTTTTGAACAAACTTTCTTTTGAGTCCAAGTGTCTGTAAGGTCCTTAACAGAACGAACTGGCCAAAAAATGGACTCAGCCGACTCCGGTTCCTTCAAGGCCGATGTGTTAGCGCAGGATGCTAAGCTAACCCTCCATGCTGAACAGCTGTCTTCCATCAACCAAGGAATGATTGGTCTCACGGATCGTCAGGATGAATTCCAATCAGCTGTAACCAACCAAGTAAATCACCTGGCACTTCTAATGCAGCAAGTTCTCTCACCCCTCAAAGACGGTTCCTCTGCACCTACTCCAGCAATGCCAGGTCCACCGTCTGTTGCTTCGGATCACACCACCCCACCTGGATCAACGCTTCGCCTGGCTCCTCCGGAGAGGTTTTCCGGGGACTCTGGTAACTGTCGACCCTTTCTGGTACAGTGTGAACTACATTTTGCTCATAACCCTGCTGCCTTTGTTTCGGACCAAGCTAAGGTAGCTTTTATGTTGTCCCACATGTCTGGTAGAGCCGCTGCTTGGGCTACAGCCGAGTGGTCAAGAAACTCGCCCATATGTCAGTCACTGAACATGTTTACCCAGACCCTAAGCTGTGTGTTTGATCACTCATCACCTTCCAGAGAAGCCTCACGAGTCATTATGCAGATCAAACAGGGACAACAGAGAGTGACAGACTATGCAATAGATTTTACTCTAGCAGCAGACAGTGGGTGGAACACCCCTGCTTTAATTGATGCCTTCATGAATGGTCTACAAGACTCTATAAAGGACCAGTTGGCACCCCATGAACTACCCACAGATCTTGATTCCATCATTGCCATGTCAATTCGCATTGATAACAGGCTTCATGAAAGGCAGAAGGAGAGAATCAGAACCAGTGCACGACCTCCGAGCCACATGGGGTACTCACCTGCCTTTCGACACCCATGGAGCTCCAGTCCACCTTCCTCAGCCTCGCCCAAGGAACCAGTGAACCTCGGCTGCACCGGAGGAACCCATGCAGCTGGTGAGCCAATTCTCTGCAACTGATTTCCCTCCACGTTCATTGACCATGGTACATATTCAAGTGCGTGACCAAGACATTACTGTGGGGACATTAGTCGATTCAGGTGCCGACGAAAGTCTGATGGACTGGAGTTTGGCAAAGAGACTATGCATCAAGACTGTTCCGTTGACTTCCCCTGTTACTGCCAGTGCCTTAGATGGCAAGTTATTATTTCAAATAACCCATGTATCTGAACCTGACCAAATAACCATTGACAATACACACATAGAGGAAATGAAATTCCAGTTATTTGACTCTGCACTACACCCCTTGATTTTGGGTTATCCATGGCTGATCAAACATAATCCGATCATTGACTGGCGATCAGGGAGGGTTAAGGAATGGGGCCCAGGCTGTAGGCTGACCTGTTCAGACCTTCCTAGGTTCTCCACAGAACCTGAAAAGGAACAAGACAAACACACTCATAAGCCTGACTCCATTTCGGATTATCCCGACCTGACTAAAGTGCCCTTGTGTTACCAGGACTTAAAGGAAGCATTTAACAAAACTAGGGCTATGTCCCTACCTCCCCACCGACCTTATGACTGTCCCATTAACCTGTTGGCTGGTTCTCAGATCCCTACAAGGAGACTTTACTCTCTCTCTGCACCGGAAAGGGAGGCTATGAAGTCCTATATTGACTCCTCTCTAAAAACTGGACTCATCAGACCATCCTCCTCCCCAGCGGCCGCTGGGTTTTTCTTCATCGATAAGAAAGATGGTACCCTCCGTCCATGGATTGACTATAGTCCCCTTAATGAAATAACAGTTAAAAATAGATACCCACTCCCTCTCATGTCTTCAGCCTTTGAACTTTTGCAGGATGCAAAACTATTCACCAAACTGGACTTGAGAAACGCTTACCATCTCATTAGGATACGAGAGGGGGATGAGTGGAAGACCGGTTTTAACACTCCCAGTGGTCACTACGAGTACCTAGTCATGCCATTTGGATTATGCAATGCTCCGGCAGTTTTTCAGTCATTTGTCAACGATGTACTGAGGGATTATCTCAACAAGTTTGTATTCGTTTATCTCGATGACATCTTGATCTTCTCACCCGATGAGGAGACCCACACCCATCATGTCCGCCAGGTACTGCAAAGCCTGATGGAGAATCAACTCTACTGCAAGGCTGAAAAGTGTGAGTTTCACGTCAAGACCATCTCCTTCCTGGGGTACATCATCTCGGCCAATCAAATCCAGATGGATCCAGAGAAGGTCAGTGCAGTGGCCAATTGGCCATCTCCCACCAACAGGAAAAAGGTGCAACAATTTTTAGGCTTTGCAAACTTCTACAGGAGGTTTATAAGAAACTTTAGTGGCATTGCAGCACCTTTACATGCTTTAACCTCTCCCCATGTCATGTTCAAGTGGAATATACAGGCGGATGAAGCTTTCCAGAAGCTCAAGAAACTGTTCACGACTGCCCCAATCCTCACAGTGGCCGACCCACGGAGACAATTTATCGTGGAGGTGGATGCCTCCAACAATGGCATTGGGGCGGTGCTGTCCCAAAGATCTGTCCAGGACAACAAGCTACACCCATGTGCGTTCCTTTCATGTAAGTTGACAACTGCAGAAAGGAACTATGATGTGGGGAATAAGGAGCTTTTAGCAGTTAAAACAGCTTTGGAGGAATGGCGTCATTGGTTGGAGGGGGCTGAGCAACCATTTCTAGTTTGGACTGACCATAAAAACCTGGAATACATTAAGAACTCCAAAAGACTGAACTCACGCCAGGCTAGATGGTCATTGTTTTTTAATCGGTTTCATTTTGTATTGTCATACAGACCAGGCACACAGAATGTTAAACCTGATGTATTGTCACGTTTGTACGATCCTGAACCTGTTGCCAAAGAGCCCGAGAGCATCCTTCCACCTAACCGTGTGGTTGGAGCAGTTTCATGGCCAATAGAATCGGTGGTGAAGCAGGCAAATGGTGAGACCCCGGCACCTAGGGGTTGCCCACGAAATAGGTTGTTTGTCCCTGTTTCCGTTCGATCACAGGTAATACACTGGGCTCACACGTCTATGCTCACCTGTCATCCTGGAGTGAAACGCACAACCTTCATGATCAAGCAACGTTTCTGGTGGCAGGCTATGAGGAAGCAGGTGGCAGAATATGTTGCGGCCTGCACTGTCTGTGCCAGGAACAAGACCTCCACTGAAGCACAGATGGGGTTGCTGCAGCCACTTCCTGTTCCGCATCGGCCATGGTCCCACATCTCGATGGACTTTGTCACCGGACTACCGATATCAGAAGGTAACACCACCGTCTTGACGGTGGTGGACAGATTTAGTAAAATGGCACATTTTATTGCACTATCCAAGCTTCCCTCTGCCAAGGAAACAGCAGAGGTCATGTTACGTCATGTCTTTCGCATTCATGGTTTTCCCAGGGACATTGTGTCAGACCGGGGCCCACAGTTCATTTCCCTTTTCTGGAAGGAGTTCTGCCATCTCGTTGGAGCCACCGTGAGTCTTTCCTCAGGATATCACCCCCAGTCGAATGGCCAGTCAGAGCGCATTAACCAGGAGCTAGAGACCCGTTTGCGCTGCCTGGTCTCCCAGAACCAGGCATCCTGGAGCAAGCACCTGATGTGGGTGGAGTACGCCCACAACACGCTACCCACTTCCGCAACAGGACTCACACCGTTTCAGTGTGTGCACGGCTACCAACCACCTCTGTTCCCTGCCAATGAGGCCGAGGTCACGGTCCCATCAGCTCACGCTATGGTCCGTCGGTTCCGCCGGATCTGGGCTGGTGCTCGTCGGGCTCTCTTGCGCAGTGCCAGCCGGATGAAGGAGGTGGCAGAGATAACTCTGTGTGCTGATGTACCTGTCACCCTCCCAACCCTCTGCTGGTGCCAAGATGAACATTCTGTCTGTCTGTTTTGTATCTTCCTCTATTGCCTGTACCTGATCATCTGAACATTCTGACAGATGTTGGTACCAAGGCTTTGCTTTGAAAGGGTCTGCAAAAGCCTTGAAAGTGCTCAGACCAACAGGCAGTTCTCCTGAGGCAGACAGCATTTCCAAGAACTGTTGTTTATTTTCTTCATTCGCCATTGGAATAACCCTGCAGTTTGTTCCTGTGTCCCTTTTTTTTGGCTTTGTCTCCATAGAAGTCTATATTGATGACCATGTCTGCCTTAACTTTTTTCGTGCAGACTTTATTCCAGGCACAGGCGATGCTGGTTAGTGCCACACTTGTATATCCAAGACGAACTGATGCCTCCAACTTAAAAAGCAGGGCTCCGACATGGGAACAACTTTCTCCTAGTCTAGAGTAAAAAATATATTTTTTAAATAAATACTTTTTCACCAAATAACAAAAGCATTTCTTCCCTTCTGAAGGATTACATAGGTGGCATTGTGACTGTACTATTAGTGTTATGCAGTCAGCTTACCCTGCCATGCAATCACAGTGAGCAGCTGTGACCTCTCCAGTCTTGTTAACAGCAACCCAGGTGTTGTGGGGTTTATCTGTAACTCTCCATGATGGCTTTACATGGGTCTTGAAGACTGTTGTGTCAGCACAGGGTTTGTGGTGAAGAACCACATCCACCCAGCCACTGGTAAAAAAGGTATGTGCTTCCAGAGACCTGAAGTGATCTTCATTGAACTTGCTGTGTAAATCCCTAGAGGACAAGTTAGCAGACACAAATCTCTAAACCTGCTCAGTCACATCTACAAAGATTTAAAAAACATTAGTAGTACAAACATGGGCAATCCAGAAAGTTAATTAATAAAGACTGAATTTTGCTATTGTGATGAACTGTATGTTAAAATATTGTCATACTGTGTTGTGGTATATTTACTGAGATTATAAAGATAGGCTATAACATAAAATCGTCAATTATCAACCCTACCTATAACTAGATGCTATCATTAATTAGCTTGGTAAACCCCATATTTAACACGTTATTGTATAACACATATTTATAGTTTACACAGTAACGCAAATTGGACAGACTATTAAAACGGATAAATAATGTGTCTTGATGACGTCCTATACAAACTACCTGGAGATTCAATGAGGTAGTTATAGATGTCAGGATATGACACCTCAGGCCATTGAGTCGGATCATTTTTCCACTCGTCCACCGGCAGACTGAATGGACATTGATCGCCTATTGCTTTTAATTTAATCATATATCGAGCCCGATCGTCGTTTTCCAATGATTTAATGTAATAGTTTGCCTGTCTGGCCATTGTAATCGGGCTGTTTGAAGATCCAAAAATCTCCGGTTTTCTTAATTTTCTGATCGGATTGGCAAAAACTTCAGAATTTGTATTAACCGCTGTTCAACTGACAGCTTTGTTTTCCCCCAAAAGTGGGCGGAGCCGTAATTTTCGCCCAGAAGTGACGTAGGTGTTACTCTCATCTATAGTACTCACAGGCGCTCAGACTGACAGTTGCCTGGCGGCAGCAGAGCTGCTGCTGCTGCAGTCAGAGAGAGCAGCGAGGAGACAACCACACTCCCCCGCGTCGAGACTGCAAATGAATTACGCATTCGCCAACTGCCAAGCCGTCCTGGTTTTGAGCGGGATTTAAATTCTTTCACACACACATATGGGTTTTGGGCCGAGGGCGACACCGTACTTCCGGTATGCGCCATTTCACGCGAGGTGCAAGCAGAATATCATAGTCTATTGCCTTAATCAATATCTAGTCAACTCTAAAATACCACATATATGCATTGGCATGATAATATTATTTTGACAAGTGGGGTATTCACCTGGTGTTTCCAGAAGATAGACGTAGATGCTGCCAAAATCGACCGAAGGCCACTTTCGAGGGTCGTTTTTCCATACATCTGCAGGCAGTATGTAAGGGCAATCGGACAACCCACACAGCTCTAGTTTACGCTGGTAACGACCTAGAGCACACCCCTCAAGTCCAGAGATGTAATCCGAAGACATGCAGAGATTTCTTCGGTTGTTAATTCAGAAAAAAAACCTAGTGCGCTCTGCCTGGCTACGTTAGCTAGCTGTTTACATTAGCACCTCCAGGATATTAGCACCTCCAGGAGAATGGCGGATTTATATATATATATCTATGGCGCGCGTTGCATTGTGGGTAGCTCGTGACGTCACTGTGTGTGAAAGAATGTAAAATGTAAATGTCTCTTCACTCACTTTCACACTATAATACATTCTGAGTTATGTTCTGCTTAAGACGGGAAAGCAAAAAAGTAATTTGACATGGCAGAAAAGAGATATTTCTGATCTACTGTCGTCTGGATTTAACTCCGGTGGTTTCAAGTTTTGATCCTTGAGGGTTGGGAACGTTTTTTGTACTCCCCTCTAGATGCTCTCTTCTACAGCCGCCATTACATGATATGCAAATTAGGCGATGACGTCATTTAGCGACTTCTGGCGACTTTTTGTCGCCAATAGCTACTTTTCTTACTAAGGAGTTGGCAACACTGAGTGTAAATCACCGCGACCAGTCTGTCATTGGTGGCAGACCCTTTCAGTAAGTTGTTCAAACAAAGAATATGTTAGACATGTCTTTACTTCTACCACTCAATACAATAAAACACATTTATAATCATCACCTTCTCTTCATTTTCGCTGCATTGAATTACAGGAAACTCTTTATGTTAGCTAGGGTGACCATATTTTGATTTCCAAAAAAGAGGACATGCTGCCCCCAGCCTCGAGATACTTGATGATACTCAACGTTTATTCAAAGATGCCTTATTGTTTTAAAGTATGCCTCCTCTGTATGGATATACAATTATTATTTATATTATTTTACTGTATATAACACAATAATATCTCTCTATAACCAAAGACACACCAAACCAAAGTTACTCAACAATCAACATGCTTTATTATGCCTAGAATTATCTCTGACAAATCTCAAATGCACAAGAATAACTTAAACATCAACCTGTAATAAAATAATAGCTCTCTTTTCAAGTCTTACTGGACACAAATAAATAACAAAATATATGAAATAGTAGAAAATAGAAAATCCAGCTTTAACAAATAATCTCTTTGTATCTTGTCAATGTAAACAATAAAACAGTAACCTCACAAAGATACTAATCCAATTATTTTAAAAGTGCACTATGCAGTTTTGGATTTCACATTTGCATAATTGCCATTAGTGAACATAACATAACATTTGATTACCTAAATCAAACCAAACACATTTTGAGGCACCATGAACCAAATATAAGCCTACTTTAAATGTTTGTAAACACAATTCCAGGCCCCTTCATTGTAAACAACCACAGTGAAACGACAACTTTTCACATATTTCTAGCTTCTAGCTAACAGTTTTCTAGGGTCCCAATTTAAAATTAAAAGTTTAAAGTTTCTCTCCCACAGCTACATAGCTTTCTCTCTCTGCATAGCTGCATACTTCAATCTTCTTCATCCTGCTTTTCTTCTTCATCCCCCTTGTCTGCCCATCGATATTTAGCTGTGGAGCTGATCTTTCCCAGCAGTTTTCGGTTGCTCAACAAATAAGCATGAAAGTCTTTGCAAGACATGTCTTTCAAATTGTATTGCACAAATAGAATCCCCTTCAGTGACTCAACAGACAGCTGGTTTCTCTCCTTGGTCCACTGGCTCTGCATCAGTGAGAAAATCCTCTTAACATTTGCATTGTGAGAGGAAAGTGCAAAGACAAACTGTGCAATCTTCAGTAGTTCTGAGTAACATGCAATGCTTTTGGCCTTCTCAAAATATTTGGTCCACTTCTGGTGCACCTGCAGGCCACTGAACTCCTCATCATGGTTGCACCTTTCTGTGAATCTCTTCAGATTGGTGACCTAGGGCTGTCCCGAATACCATTTTTCGGGCTCCGGATATTCGGTAGTAATCAGCAGCGAATATTCGGTGCGGAGAGATTTGTATTTTTTTTTAATACATTTTTTCTTTCACTTTTTTTTTTTCCCAAAAGGTTTCATAACACGCTCCGAATCCGAGACACCTGACAACACGCTGTTAAGCAGAAGCGCAGATAGAGCATACTATTACGATTTATATGTATTTATTGTATCAGTACTCGCAAACATTAAAACTAAATGTGTCCTCTGCATCTGGTTCCACATACAACCTGAACAGTCAAACAAAGATACAAAACACATATTTCAGCTGCCAGCTTCATGTTGCTGGCATTGTCGTGGACAACGGCTACTCGCTTATAATTCGGAATGGCAAAGGCGTCCGCCACTTCTCCAAGCTGTTCTGCAATATTTACTCCCGTATGGTTTACTTCCATTACTTTGGTTTCCAAAACAAAGTTACAGAGTTTCCACTCGCGAGTTATGAAATGACAGGTGACAGCCATATACGCCTCCATACGCACCGAGGTGGTCCAAATGTCCGTTGTAAAACTTACGGCAGTTGAGTTTTCAATCTGAGTTACAATTTGGTCTCGGTGATCGCTGTACTTCAGAGACATGGCATCTAAAATACTGGAGCGTTTGGGGACAGTGTAGCCGGGCTCCATCTTCTTCATTAATTTTCTGAAGCCTTCGCCTTCGACTATGTAAATGGGTCTCATATCCATAGCGATGAAATGTACTATGGCATCTGTTATCTCTATCTTTCTTTTCTCCGTTATCGTTTTTTTTAACTGTAGGGTCTGCTGTATTGTTGAGGATGTTGATGGCTGGGATGCGTGGGGATGCACCTATGGCCACAATGTATTATTAGGCTGAGCTACTCAACTTTATGCCAATAATTGCTTTAGCCACAGATGTTCCCACATTACTCCTATTATTTTCACTATGCTGATAAAATTAAAAAACTAATATAAAAAAACAATTCGGTTGCTTGCTTGCAACTATTTTCCAAACAAAGTAAGTGCACGTTTTTATCATGTTTAACGTTACTGTTTAAACGGCGGATAAAGCAGCTTCATCATGGCAACTTCACAACAGCTAAGCTAAGCTAGGCTACAGCATCCAGGTGACTTTTCAGAGTTGTTGTGCCACCGTGGTAGGCCAGTTTCTTATCACATATTTGGCACACTGCCTTCTTTTTACCGTCGTCCAATTTAAAATGGTCCCACACAGCTGAAGTCTTCGGCATTTTATGGGTGAAACGAGGTGAAGCGAGGTGAAGCGTGCCGTTTGCGTTCGTGACTGTGAACAGTGAACGCAATGTCAGGAGCACAGGCTGAGATTGTATATATTTCCGCATTTTAACAGTGCAATTCAAAAGTATAAATATAGTATAAGAATATGGCAATTCGCCTTTATTAATAGCATACATTTAGAAAAATATATTAATTTGTTTGAAAAATATTTTATTTTTAAAAATATTTTTTTGTTTGAAAAAAAAAAAAAACGAATATCCGAATAATGAAATTGAAACCCGAATAGTTGGCCAACGAACGAATATTCGAATATTCGGGTACAGCCCTAGTGACCTGGTCAAAACACTTGACATCATCAATTACCACCCCCTTCTCTCCTAAGAACTTGATGCAGGCCTCCACATCATTCCACTCTGGTGGCTCACTCATCCATCCATGTGAATGTGGAGAACTCTTCCATGGGAGTCATCCACTTCTCCAGATACTCCAGACATGTACTGTACAGGCCTTGCACATCAGCACAGAACTGGTCATATTCCTTACCAAGTCCATCACTACGCTTTTGTGCCAGTAGTCCCTTAACTTTAAGGGACATGAAGTTGTTGCTCTTGCGTTCAAGAAGAATGGTGTGGATGCTGTTCATTATTTTCTTTACCTCCATAATGGAGTTCTTCTCCTTTTCCATGTCTTGAATGTGGGTGTGGAACGCAGACATGAGTGAGTGCATCTGCCAGAGGTAGATCTCACTGAATTCGTTTTCAAAAAACTTCTTGATCACTATGGGTGGTTTTTGCTGAGACAGAAAGAATGCCTTTAAGGCTCAATCTCAATCTCAATCTTTATTTATTTATATAGCACATTTAAAACAACCTTCGGCTGACCAAAGTGCTGTACAGGGCAGGCAGTAACTACAATCGTGAATAGCCCAATGGGAGTACGATAATAAAAACAATAATTAAAAACATAATAAAAAGCACAATAAATAGAAACATATAAAAAATAAAAATAAATAAATAAATAAAAAAAACACATACAAATATAAAAATGTAATGCTCAACTAGTATTAAAAGCCATTGCAAAGAGGTGAGTTTTTAGCTGGGATTTAAAAAGTTCAATAGACTCAACAGTCCGGATATGTGCTGGGAGGCTGTTCCACAGTCTGGGAGCTGCAACACTGAAGGCCCTGTCACCTCTGGTTTTTTTCCTGCTCCGAGGAACCACCAACATATTCTGCTGAGCTGAGCGCAATGCTCTAGCAGGAGCATGGCGGTGCAACAACTCAGACAGGTAATGTGGTGCCAGTCCATGCAATGATTTAAAAACAAGTAAGTACTTGAACTGGATCCTGTAACTGACAGGAAGCCAATGAAGGTCTGCCAGAACGGGTGTGATGTGGTCATAACGTCTCTTCCCAGTAAGAAGGCGGGCAGCCGCATTTTGGACCAGCTGCAGGCGACGGATCAAGCACTTGTCAACACCAATATAGAGGGAGTTACAGTAGTCTAAACGAGACGTGATAAATAAGTGGATTAGCTGTTCAAATTCCTTACTAGGAAGATAGGCTTTTACCTTCCCCAGAAGCCGCAGCTGGAAGAAGCTTGTCTTGACAACTGAGCTTATCTGTTTGTCAAATTTAAAACAGTTGTCAAAGATGACTCCAAGATTTCTGACAGAGGGACGGCTGTAGGAGGCTAAGGGGCCGAGCACACTATTAAAGCCATCCAGGAGTTCAGACTGTCCAAATATTATAATCTCTGTCTTCTTTTCATTAAGAGTCAAGAAGTTGATTTCCATCCATGATTTTATGTCTTTCAGACAGCTAAGCAAGGCAATCCTAGATTCCTTATTTGCTGTTATAGGCAGGTATACCTGCAGATCATCTGCAAAGCAATGGTAAGAAATGTTGTGCTTTTTAAAAATTGACCCCAGAGGTAGTAAATACAGACTGAACAAAATGGGGCCCAGGACAGAGCCTTGTGGGACCCCATATGCTAGTGGGGCTGCAGCTGAAGAATACTGGCCAAGATGCACAGAAAAGGTCCTTTCTGACAGATAGGATTTAAACCATTTTAGGACGTTACCTTTAATACCGACACACAGTTCAAGGCGTGATAATAAAATGTGGTGGTCAATGGTGTCAAAAGCAGCAGACAAATCTAAAAGCACAAGCACAGCAGAATTCCCAGAATCAGCAGTTAAAAGAAGATCATTCAAAACTCTTAGAAGAGCAGTTTCCGTGCTGTGGCGTGATTTAAAACCAGACTGGAACTTCTCTGATATGCAGTTTAAAACAAGGTGTGACTGCAGTTGTGCTAAAACCAATTTCTCTAGGACTTTAGACAGGAAGGGAAGCTTAGAAATAGGTCTAAAGTTGGAGAGAACAGAATGATCAAGGTTTTGTTTTTTGATAAGAGGCTGCACTACAGCATGTTTAAAAAAGGTTGGAACGCAGCCTGAGGTGAGAGAGATATTTATCAAAGTTAAAATATATGACCCAATAGTATTAAAAACGTCTTTCAGTAGTCTGGGAGGAATACTGTCAAAGGGGTATTGTGAAGGTTTCAATTTTCTAACCACCTCAGATAACTCGGACAGTGAAACCAGGTCAAACTGCTCGAAGATAGCTGAGCACACAGGATACACTGCTGGGTCTAAGGTGAGAGGAGGAGGTGAAGATCTGATGGCCAAGACTTTAAAGAATGAAAGAAACTTTTCACATAGAGTAGGTGATGGCACAACACAGGGAGAGTTACAGGGGTTTAAAAGAGAATTAAGAGTGGTAAAAAGGAACTGGGGCCTATTTCTGTTTTTGGACACAAGATTTGAAATAAAATGAGTTTTTGCACATTTAACAGCCCTCTGATATTCGCTTAAACTGTCTCTCAGAATCCCCAAGGAGACGTGAAGTTTATCCTTCTTCCATCTCCTCTCTGCTCGTCTACATGCGCGTCGTAGGGCGCGGGTAGAGTCAGTTAACCACGGTTCAGTCACAGGTTTAGGGTGTCTGGCCGTGAATGGAGCGATCAGGTCCAGAATATCCGTGCAAGTAGAATTAAAAAGGCTGAGAATCTCCTCAGCACTGGCATCACAAGAGTCATTTAAAGTGGAAAGCACAGCATCATTAAAGGCAACGGAAAACTGTGACGCTGTCAGAGGATTCAGCGCACGTAGGCGTCGCTCCGGAACGCACGAGTCAACTTGAGAGCAAGGCAGCATCATAGTAAATAACACAGGCAAATGGTCCGAAATACCAGTGTCACAAATGTCCCTGATACAAACATCTAAACCATGAGACAACACCAGGTCCAGTGTGTGTCCCTTCTCATGTGTCGGGCCATTAACTAAGGCTGGAAACATCTGTATCATCCTCTCAATGCCTGGGAACAATGACAGCCACCTTGTCTTGCTGTGAGAAAGCATCCTTCTGTATTCAATGTCAACAAAATCACAGTACTCCTTCAGGCTCTCAGTGCGCACAGTGTAAATGTGGAAGTACTGGTAGATTTTGAACATGATATTCTCGAGGTCAATATCTATTGTGTCTGCCCCATGATGAACACAATTATTCAATATGTGTGCTGGGCAACCCACACCGATCAGTGTTCTTCTGCAGCAACCTCTTCAAATTTGCAAACACATTCTTTCCTCCTTCATCTCGTCGGATTCCTCCAAAGTTTGTGTTGCAATTGTCGCCAGTAAATGCAATGCATTTTTCAGACAAATTGTTTTTTGCCAATGTTTCAATGAGATATTGTGCAATGGTTTCTGCTGTCTCATTTGGTGTGTCTTTAACCTCGATTAATTTAGTTTGCATGCCACCCCTCTTCCAGTCAAAGTACTGGATTATGATTGGGAATATTTTCACTGCTCCGTGGTTACTCCCGTCTGTAGAAACACCACAGTACTGGATTTCTTTGAGTGCTTCATGTGCGACATCAATCGAGTGGGGCGCTATAACACCATTGACAATGGCTTCGGTTTTAGTGCGCGCACTACTGAATTTTTTGGCAGTGTCAGAGTCTGGAAATGCTTTTTTTAGCAAGGCACTTGTGCAATCCATAGATCTGTAGCTGTTGTGATGTTTCACAGTGTGAAATGCAAACGCACCCTCCGCTGCATTTACAGCATCCTCTGTTTTGCCTGGTCTAACAAAGAAGTCTGTCAACTTTGCCGACAAACTCTCACCTTGCACAGCTTTCCGATGTTTGTCTGTGTCCATGTGCGCTTTAAGATCGCCTGCACCTTTATTGGACACACACACGTATGTGCAAGCTTTGCACACGGTGCACTCCGCCTCCCATTTGTTCCGACCGGGTCGGTACATTTGGAATTTCTTCTGCAATTCATCTGTAAAAGTACATTTGCGCTTTGGCATTGTGAATGTGAGCTGCG
The DNA here is from genome assembly GCF_902827115.2 of Pseudochaenichthys georgianus. NCBI lineage: Eukaryota > Metazoa > Chordata > Actinopteri > Perciformes > Channichthyidae > Pseudochaenichthys > Pseudochaenichthys georgianus. The sequence goes on along the minus strand of NC_047511.1, from coordinate 12,434,166 downwards.
GTCCGCTCTGTCCCCTTCCTCTGTTCGTGTGTCAGCGTAGTTGTAGAGCCGCCCACAAAGCTTCAGACTCAGGGATTACGTCACACACGCAACAGAGTACCGTAGTGTGCAATGCGCCAGTCAATTTAAGTACATGCAAACGGTCCGCGAAACCCGGACATTTTCATGAATTTATAAACCCCCCCCGGACGACCCGGACAGGGCGTGAAAAGAGGACATGTCCGGGCAAAAGAGGACGTTTGGTCACCCTATGTTAGCTAGCGGTTAGCTGACGTTTGCTAGCTAGCTAGTAACATCAACCAGTGTGTGTGTTTGACTAGCTAGCTACCTGGTAGATCGAAGCCCATTAGAGTTTGAGTTTATTAGGATCCCCATTAGCTGTTGCATGACAACAACTAGTCTTCCTGGGGTCCACACAAAACATAAAACATTACATTCTACAAGACTTTTACAGAAAGAGTAAATAAAAAACTGATTTCCGAAGTCCATTTTCCTTCAGCATTGACTTTCATAATTCCCATCATATACCACTTATTTTCTGATTTCATTTCATTGGAAAGAAAATAATGATAATTATAATAAAATAAGAATAAAGTACGTATATCTATCTGCACTTACATATGCCAGCCTTCAATTCTCTTAAGGTACAACTACCTGAAATGAAAATAAAAGAAGAATGAGTTATAGAATGATAGAAGATAATATGATAGAAGCCAGGGGCGGACTGGGACTACAAATCAGCCCGGGACTCTCGACCGGCCCACTTCGGTAGCGCCGGCCCACCGCAGATTTGTATTATCACTGGTCCCATTGTAACCACTGGCCCGGAGCATTCGTCCACAAAAAAAAATCGACTAATAATGAAGAAAATGAACACATTTGTTGCAATAGTAACGTATGCACTAACTACATTACTAGCCTACTTGTAGTACAACATTTGAATCATCAGTTCTCATTTTCCTCAATTGTTCATATTTCGTTTATTAAAATAATGATATTGTGGTCATTGTTAAAAAATGTCTGCTATTATGAGTATTATTATTTGTATAATGCACTTTCTGCCTTCCTGTCATTAGGAGTTAGACATGTAATGGCTATGTAATAGATTTGATTAGAGCCTTGATTATTCTAAACTGCTGGGACATTTCGCGAATACCTTTATATTGTCTACTCTTCACTTACTTGTCAGCATAGGTCGGCATTGATGTACAGAGCCGACAGAAGACCTTGTTTATATTGGCATCATATTGAGAGCAGTGCAGCCAGTGACGCGTCCTAAAACCAGGAAGTAAGCTGCTGGTTCCCTCGACAAAAAGCAACGGGATTTCTCCACAGGGTTTTGGAAAAATAGCTGGAAATAAGGTCTGTGGAAAACAAACCTGTTTGATAAATGCACGTTTTGTTCAGCCGAATAATCTCCACATGTCTACTCTACTTTTATAATTTTCGAATCATAAATCTAATCGATAGATTATAAAAGGGTTTTAGGACGCGTCACTGCACCACTCTATAGAAGCCAACTCCATCGATCAAGCTGGCTGAAACTTTCTCTCCCTCTTCTTCTCATGCTCCCTGTCACTCTCCTTTAACTCCTCCGGTGACTTTCTTTTATTTGAAGATTGTTTTTTGCCCGGCGCTTGGCCGGTTACCGCTGGTATTAAAAACATTTGGCGAATGATTAGGTGGCGCGATAGTCTGTAGTGAAGGAGCGCGCTCACGACAACCGACTCACGGAACGCTATGTTGTAGCGTTAATAAACGAAACAATTTAACTAAATTGCTAGTCAAGATACCAATACCACAGAATACATTTTTTTAAAGCAATATTTTTAGTGGCCCAAGCAGGCAAGTGGAAAATACGTTATGCTGGCCCGGGGTGTCAAGTGCTTCCGGGCCAGCGGGCCATTTAATGTCGAGCCCTGCCGGTTACCGGCCGGCCCACATCGTCCGACCGGCCCACTTCAGTACCGGCCCACCGGGATTCGTCCCGAACGTCCCGATGGCCAGTCCGCCCCTGATAGAAGCCCATCTCCTACTGTAACTAACCTGCACACTGTGTGTGTGTGTGTGTGTGTGTGTGTGTGTGTGTGTGTGTGTGTGTGTGTGTGTGTGTGTGTGTGTGTGTGTGTGTGTGTGTGTGTGTGTGTGTGTGTGTGTGTGTGTGTGTGTGTGTGTGTGTGTGTGTGTGTGTGTGTGTGTGTGTGTGACGCCAGCCTACCAGGTAGAACATGGCAGAAAAAATAAAAAAATCATGTATTCAACCCAGTTCAGTGTATTCATACGTGTATTGCTCTCCTGTGTAGAATGATGTGGTGGTGACAGTGCAGACTCAGGGAGGAGGAAGTGAGAAAGAGACCCAAGAGTTACAGGTCAAAAAATGCTATAGGAATCTCAATACGTTTTTGGAACCCTATATTTATATTTATATATTTCATGGGGCCCAAATTTCCAGCTACGCCCCTGTGTGTATGACCAACTACCTTTTCATTTTTTAAAGTGCATAGTGAATATTCGTTCACAATCAGTTTTCTTCTAATACTTTAAGTGTTTATTTTTGGATAATATTGGGTACTAAGCTGATGATGTTGGTGACCGGGGCTCGGCAGTTGGTTGACAGTTGGTTGCCGTCTCCCACTGCTTTCTTTGGGAACAATCTCAAGGATTTTCTTAGTAAGTATTATTAATAATTATTATTAACTATTATTAAGATATACCTAATAGTCATATACAAGTAATTCTTCAACAAAAGGTATACAGAAATCACATCTGTAATCTTGACTAAGTAGTGTTGGTAGCTAGCTAAATTGGTAGCTAGCTAAGTTGGTAGCTAGCTGAGTTCATAGCTCGCTAATGTTTTTCAGCATTTTCAGGCTGATTAGTTACTCACTACTAACAATAGGGAAAAGGAAAAAACATTGTATTCTTGACTATAGTGTTGGTAGCTAGCTAAGTTAGTAGCTAGATAATGTTTTTCTTTATTTTCAGTTTGATTACTCATACTAACCATAGGAAAAAGGAAACATTGTATACTTCATCATTTGGTCCTCCTCAGAGTGTTGGTAGCTATCTAATGTTTCTAATTTCTTTATTCAGGCTGATTACTTCATAAACTGCTGACAATGGGAAAAAGGAAACATTGTGACACAGCTGAAGTGCCTCCAAAGAGGATTAGATCGATAACATGTATTTTACATGTCTCAACTTCTGAGTATGGTAATTTTATCATGCTCGGCAAATGCAAGGGGGGGGCAAGCGAGAAGCTATCGTATCTACACAGTGTTCATGATATGAGACTCTGCGAAACAGCCACCTCACCATACCGCATGAAGGATATTTGTGACAAAATACCATTGACGTTAGAAGGCTTGCCTTTGGATAAAACTGGCTATCATCAAAACTGCTACAAAACCTTCACAGGGAAATTGGATCGTTTAAAAGTGTCAAAGGCTTCTACATCTGGTGAATCATCGTCATCGATAAAGGACTCCCTACGCCATCCCAAATGTGTCTCAAGTCAAACTGAAGGGGCTCGGTGTTCCTTCTTGTTCCCAAATCAGTGTATCTTCTGTGACAAAACAACAACCAAGTTCAAGGGGAAGACTGAACAGCTACAAAAGTGTCAGAGTTGGAAACACAAAGAACCAGCCTGGAAAGTTATCGAACCTAGGGCACAGGAATTGAAGAAAGAGGATCTTTATCGCAAGGTGCAGGGCAAGGACCTCTTTGATATGGAAGCTCAGTATCATCCAATATGTAGAAATAACTTCAACAATGACTACCAAAACCATGAGCGTGGAAGGAAGAGAGGAAAAAAGGCAGCAGACAACATTGACAGCCCGCAGGCCCGGAAAATGGCAGCACATGACAAGTCCTATTGTGTAGTAAAGGATTACATTCATAGGAATGTGGTTGATCACAAAGAAGTCGTCCAGCTAAAATCCATGTGCAACTTGTACAGGAAGACACTGGAAGGTGAAGGTTTTCCTAATCCTGAATACCGCAGTGAGAAATTGGCAAGACGTTTACAAGGAGACAAAGACATATCTTGTGAACTCACATTCTCAAAGGTACCACACCATGGTTGTCTTGAGTTGAACCTTATATACAGCTCAAGCATTACTGTAGATGAAGCAGTTAAATGTGCGTACAAACTTGGATGTGACGCTAAAATTCAGACTTCTCCCTCTTTACATTGCAGGTGGTCTACTAGGTCTCTTCAACAACTGTGGCGCATACCAGAAATGGTGCCGCACAACCTCTGCCCACGCTCAGCTCTATGAGCTTACTCTTGAGATGTGTGGCATGATTGACGACCCTGAGATGCCGAAAGCAGGCAAGCACCGTGAGCTGGAGCCTGCCCAAATCAAAAAGTCTGAATTAGCGGTGCAGAGCGTCATCTCTGCCATCAATGGCTTCACAAACCCCTGGAGAATCCCAGACAAAAGTCTCCCTCGCATCTGGAGCTCCCATCGATACAGAGGTTGAGGCTGACGTGCTGCGGGCCGAGGCTGCAGGCAGGGCTGCCAAGGAGCAGTTAATCCAAGAGCGCTTCATTTCCAAGAGGAAAGACTTCTTTGATCGCCTTAAGAAACTTACACTCAAGACAATGGATTACTGCAGCAAGAGGGTCAAACTTACATCTGCGCAGGGGAAGGTGGATATTGATTTTACTTATACCATTTTCATATTTCATTACACAACAACATTATTCAGAAAGGAATGAAACCGTAAAACTCTGTTGTATTTATGCCTTCCTCATTTTCTTATTTTCCATTCCAGCTCTTTGTGTACAAGGAGCAGAGCAACCTCGCCTTTCAGCTGCTCGTTAAGTCGCAGATTATGGAGATGCCCATCAACCTTGAGGAACTCATGCGGTATCCCCTCTCACCTGTTCCTCATGCCCTTGGCTCTCCGGATGGCTATTTTGCTAAAACCAACAAGGCCACTATCCTTCACCATCTGCTGCAGGACAGGGACGAAGACGTACCTTATCCCAATGATGCCCTCTTCATACAGGATGGCAACGCTCTCTTCCACATGATGTCCAACCTCCCACCGACCTTCGGAGGGATTTGCATGCAGCTCCTGGACCAAATGGTTGCCAAGCACCATTTTGTGTTCTCTACAGATTGCTACCAGCCAGATTCCATCAAAGCCCAGGAGAGGCTCAGACGTGGCTCTTCTCAGAAGCGCATAATTGATGGTCCAAACACCCGGAGGCCTTATGACTTTAAGTCATTCCTTGGCAATGAGCTTGACAAGAAGCAGCTATGTGACCTGCTTCTCAGGGTCTGGGGGAGCAATGAGGCAGCATCCCGGATTGAGAAGAGCATGAAAGTGGTGTGTGTTGACGGAAGATCTTATGATCTAACATCAACAAATGGAAAAGTACGTTGACAGAAAATGCGTGACACACACATACAATTGCAGACCATAATTGGGCTCTTTATACATATGACAAAAACTGCATAACTTAAAATGTTAATTTGTTAAAATTAGGGCTGTCAAGTTAACGCGTTAATAACGCGTTAACGCAAACAAAAATGAACGCCACTAATTATTTTAACGCGATTAACGCATGTGTATTTGTTTTCCTCGGCCGCCCCGTAGTTTCAGAGCGCATCGAGTTTAAAATAGCATTTACAAGCTGATGCTGACAGCCCCGCTCCTGCCGCCCGCTTGTGGCAGACCACACTTCCACGCTCACCGGCAGGCACCGACTGGCCATCGGGAGGACCGGGAGGGTGTGTGTATGTGTGGCCCGAGCGAGAGAGAGAGACCTTACGTGCATTGTTGTTGTTAGCATCTTGTGCTAGCTAGCTGCGCTAACGGATATAAGGAGCTGTTTAAATGAAACCCTCACAAGAAACACCGTCTGTTGTTATGCCTGCTGTGACGTTAAGTTGCCTCTTGTAATTATGCCTTTACAAGCTTAAAAGTTGTTTTTATCACCTGAATTTGGCGAAACAAGTTTAATATTCTTAAAACCAAGACTTTGTTTATTTGAAATCAAACAAACTGTCACGGACCCTGCCGTGTTACCACGCTTTTCATTCATAATTTCAGCGGGAGGGAGGGGGAGTGGTGCTGAGGAACAGCAGAGTGCGGGCTGACAGGTGTCTGTGTTGACATTCCCCTTATTGTGGAATAAGGGGAATGCAGAGACCGGCTACAAGTGTTTTAGGTTCAAGTTAGACAACTAATGTCTGGGTTAGTGTTCATGACTTCATGTGTATGTCATCTAATGGTTAATCTCAATACACACACATTTTCCGTGCTTTCCAATAGTTTAAAATAGTTTTATTCCGCTGTTTAATAACCTGTTCAATACAAACATGCCACTTGTAAAAATGAAATAAAATGTCTGTGAACTGATATTTGTTTAGTGAGCTTATTAGAGGATGTTCCCATTTTTTGGGGATGTTCCCTTTGATTGTAAAATGTCAATGAAGATGTCAGACTTAGTAGGCTATATTTGTTAATAATTACATACAACACATGGAATTTGTGTGTGTGTGTGTTCCAAGTGAATCTGCGGCCCCCTGGTGGCCAGTACATCAATGATGTGGCCCCCACCACCATCAAAGTTGCCCATCCCTGATCTAGACTAATAGGATTCTGCAGAGTTGCCGAGAAGCCCTTAGTAGGCGGAGTCGGCCACTAATGGCTCGACAGTGACGTCAGAGTTCAACTCCCGCCTGTTCCAGCCTGCTCCAAATAAGGGCAAAGAGGCAGAGCCGAGGCGGGACCTCCTGCCACCAAGCTGGAAGTTCCAGAGCTAGCTGAAGCTACCAAGCTAAGCTAACATGCTCCCCATCTGCATACTGCCGTGGCATTTTACGTTTCTAAGGTAAGCGGACATGAAACTATTCAGCAAAACTATAAATAATAATCTAAGTTATTGAGTTTTTAGCATAATACTTCAGAATCTTAAAATCCCTTAACGTTTGTATGCAATTGTGCTAAATTCAACACTGGAATCAAGCACATATTAATATGTTTGCATGACATTAGTTATTTATATTTTGATATCACTTAACTATACGTTTAACACATTTAAGTCAAGCTAAGGTACATGTGATGGTAGCTAGTTAGTGCTCTTACCTGTGAGGCCTCCTCCAAACAGCATAATAACCAGACTGTATCATTAAAACTAAGTACCAGTTATAGATCCTTGACTTTAGACAAACAATTCAAAAGACAACATGTATTTAAAGACCATCTTTATTTGAATGTGCCTCTTAACCTGAGATATTAGTCATACAGTAATAGTATTCAAAATATAAAAAAACTGAGCAACTCAACAGTCAATTTATGTTTCTTATTGTCTAAAGCATTTATTATTTTCATTTTCCCCCTCTCATATTCAGTGTGGACGGATTGAGACAGCGTGGTGTCCAGAGAGCAGCATAGATTTCAGGGAGAAACCTCTGTGTGATGGACGTCCTGTCTGTTGGTTTGGAGAGGACTGAGGGTCTTTCCTCTGCAAGGAGGACCAGGCCTGATGGAGGAGCCCATGCTGGGCAAAGCTGATACCAACTGCACAGGCCCAGTCTGTCACGTTATTTGACTAAATGTGTTTACTTATACATTTAATAGGTTTACACCTTCTGTCCATATGTGCTTTTTATTTAAAACATTTGATTAACTTTTGCTTCACATTTCAATAAATTGTATTTGTATTTGCATTCCTTTTGTCCATTATTCTTACTGAAAATGTTAGATTACACATTCACATCGGACTGAAGATTGGCCCCATTTATTTGAGACGTTGCAAACTCTGCGGTACAAGGCACAAGTGATGTGAAGCTCATGAAGTGAGGCCAATAGAAATAATCAGCTGATGGAGTGTAGATGTGGAAATAGGTGCATTCGATCAGCTGACTGTTTTTACAATAAAAGTCAATCAATCAATCAATCAATGTTTATTTATATAGCCCAATATCACAAATGTTACATTTGTCTCAGTGGTCTTCACAGTTTATACAGAATATCAGTATGACAATACGACACCCTCTGTCCTTAGACCCTTACATCGTACAAGGAAAAACTTCCAAAGAAAACCCAGTTTAAAGGGAAAAATGGGAGAAACCTCAGGGAGAGCAACAGAGGAGGGATCCCTCTCCCAGGACGGACAGACGTGCAATAGATGCCGTATGTAAATTGAAAAGATAATACATTTGCAACATAGGTAGTCCAAATGTTTGGAAATGCATGTGTGTATAATAGGAAGATGAATCCACGAGGATATCCATCCAGGACCACAGCCACGACTCAAGATCCAGCGCTCGCGATCCAGGACACAGGACCGCAGGATCATCCATGACTCCGGATCCCAGCGTATAGAGACACCAAAAAGAAAGACATTTGGGGAAGCTGGGTTAATCGGAACATGAGAGTACACAGGTATAGACAGAGAGAAGGAAGAAGTAAGATGTCCCCCGACAAACTAAGCCTATATCAGCAAAACTAGGGGCTGAATCTAATCAGCCCTAACTATAAGCTTTATCAAAAAGGAAGGTCTTAAGCGCACTCTTAAAAACGGATAGGGTGTCTGCCGCCCGAACACAAACTGGAAGCTGATTCCACAAATGTGGAGCTTGATAAGAAAAGGCTCTGGCTCCCATTGTACTTTTAGAGATTCTAGGAACAACCAACAACCCTGCATTCTTGGAACGCAATGCCCTAGTAGGACAGTAGGGTATAATGAGTTATTTAAGGTAAGATGGCGCCTGCCCATTAAGGGCTTTGTAGGCGAGAAGAAGAATTTTAAATTATATCCTGTGTTCTATAGGGAGCCAGTGTAAGGCATCCAGAACAGGAGTAATGTGGTCCCTTTTACTAACTCTGGTTAGTACACGAGCCGCAGCATTTTGAATCAGCTGAAGCGACTTGACTGACTTCTTGGTACTGCCTGATAATAAAGAGTTACAATAATCCAGCCTAGAAGTAACAAATGCATGGACTAGTTTCTCTGCATCGTTTTGAGGCAAGATATGCCTGATTTTTGCAATGTTACGTAGATGGAAGTAGGCGGTCCTTGAAATTGATTTTATGTGGGCATTAAAGGATAAATCCTGATCAAATATAACTGTGGCACTCCATGGCTAACTTTGGTTTGCGTGGAAGATTCATCGTTAACACGTACAAACTGAGAGCGTTCAGATAGATAGGACCTAAACCAGCCTAAAGCAGTTCCCTGTATGCCAACTAAGTGCTCTAGTCTTTGCAATAGGATATCATGGTCGATAGTATCAAATGCAGCACTGAGATCGAGCAAAACAAGAATAGAGACAAGTCCCTTGTCTGAGGTTATTAGAATATCATTTGTGACTTTAACCAGAGCTGTCTCTGTGCTATGATGTGTTCTAAATCCAGACTGAAAATCTTCAAATAAATCATTGTTTTTTAAGTAATCACACAACTGTTTTGCGACCGCTTTCTCAAGAATCTTTGAGAGGAACGGAAGATTAGAAATAGGTCTAGTTGGCTAAAACCTCTGGATCGAGGTTGTGCTTTTTAAGAAGCGGTTTTATCACTGCTACTTTGAATGATTGTGGAACATAGCCTGATAATAAAGACATATTCATAATATTTAATAAAGAAGTGCTAATTAATGGAAAAACTTCCTTCAACAGCTTAGTTGGAATTGGGTCTAACATGCACGTTGATGGTTTAGAAGAGAGAATCATTGAATGTAATTGTTCAAGGTTAATGGCTGAAAAGCATTCTAGTTTACTATCTAGTGTAATATTAGAACTTACGTTTCCGGGAGCTGTTGATAACACTATACTGGTCAAAGGCAAGAGGTCATTAATTTTGTTTCTAAGAGTAACAATTTTATCGTTAAAAAAGCACATAAAATCATTACTACTGAGTGCTATGGGAATAGAAGGCTCAATCGAGCTGTGGCTCTCTGTCAGCCTGGCTACAGTGCTGAAAAGAAATCTTGCATTATTCTTATTCTCATCTATTAATGAAGAGTAGTAGGCTGCTCTTGCTTTACGCAGTGCTTTCTTATATTCATTGAGAGTAATATGCCAAATTAAACGAGATTCTTCAAGTTTAGTGGAACGCCATATCCTTTCAAGTTGTCTAGACTTTTGCTTTATTTTGCGGGTTTCGGCATTATGCCATGGAGCTAATCTATGTTGTTTTATTTTCTTATTTTTCAAAGGAGCAACAGAGTCTAATTTTATTCGCAGCGCATCTATAGCACTATCAACAACATGATCAATTTGGGGTGGTGTACATTTTGTATAAGTTTCCTCCCCTACATGCAGACATGCTATCGAGTTAAGTATTGGTGGAATCTCTTCCTTAAATGTGGCTATAGCACTAACAGATAGGTTTCTGCTGCAGGAGCTTTTGACTAATGCTTTGTAGTCTAGTAATAGTACTTCAAAAGTTACCAAGAAATGGTCGGATAGAGCAGGATTATGCGGTTCGACTAATAGTTGCTCAATTTCAATACCATAAGTCAGAACAAGGTCGAGAGTGTGATTATAGCAGTGGGTTGGTTTATTTACACTCTGACAGAAACCAACAGAATCTAATATAGAGTTAAATGCAACAGTAAGGCTATTTTTATCATCGTCAACATGAATATTAAAGTCACCTACGATAATTACTTTGTCTGTTTTAAGAACCAAAGTTGATAAAAACTCAGAGAATTCTGATAAGAATTCTGAATAAGGACCTGGTGCACGATACACTGTAACAAATAAGATTGGCTGCAAAGTTTTCCAGGTCGGATGCGTAAGACTAAAAACGAGGCTTTCAAAGGAGGTATAATTTAATTTTGGTTTAGTATTGATAAGTAAACTTGAGTCAAAGATTGCTGCAACTCCACCTCCTCGGCCCGTGCCTCGAGCAATATGAGTGTTGATATGGCTGGGTGGAGTGGCCTCATTTATGCTGACATATTCTTCATGTCTCAACCAAGTTTCAGTGAGACAGCATATATCAATATTATAATCTGATATTAAATCATTTACCAATATTGCTTTAGATGCTAGAGATCTTATGTTTAAGAGACCACATTTAATCTTCCTGTTTTGTTGCACTGTAGTAGTTGTTACATTTACTTTTATTAGATTATTATGTATGACACCTCTATTAGGTTTTACCTTAAATTGTCCTTGGGCAGACACACACACCGCTAATATTTGGTATTTTATTGGGTTCGGGATTCCTATGGATGACTGCCTAGGAGAGAGCGCAGAGAAGCGTGTAAGACTGCGACTCCGCCTCCTGGTCTCAACTCCAGTTTGTCATGGATTAAGTCCACAAAGCCCTGAAATGTTTGCCGAAATGAGATCTGCACCTTCCAAAGTAGGATGTATGCCGTCTCTCTTAATCAGACCAGGTTTTCCCCAGAAGGCTGTCCAATTATTTACGAAGCCCACATTGTTTGCTGGGCACCACCAAGACAACCAGCGCTGAAATGATGACATGCGGCTATACATGTCATCATTGATCAGATTGGGGAGGGGACCAGAGAAGATTACGGTGTCCGACATTGTTTTAGCATAACTACACACCGACTCCACATTAAGTTTGGTGCATTCTGATTGGCGTAAACGAACATCATTACCACCGACGTGAATAACAATCCTACCGTATTTATGTTTATTTTTAGCCAGCAGTTTAAGATGCGCCTCAACGTCGCCCGCTCTGGCCCCCGGAATGCATGTGACTGTGGAGGCTTCGGTCTCTAAATTCACGTGTCTCATAATAGAGCTACCAATAACCAGAGTTGGCTTCTCAGCGGGTGTCTCGCTGAGTGGGGAATATCTGTTAGATACGTGAACGGGTTGGTGGGGACCTGCGGGTTTCGCGTTATGCCCCTTCTGAACAGTCACCCAGTCTCCCTGCTGCTCGGGAGTTGCCGGGGGACGGCTAAGAGGAGCTACCTTTTGCCGGTCCGCACATGCTAACATGGGCTTTACTTTAGCTGAGTTACTTTCTAAGATGCGGAGCCGGGCTTCTATGGCTATGATTCCCGCCTCCAACCTAACAACTATACTACATTTAACACATGTATCCTTACCAGTAAAGGAGGCCGGGAAGTAACCAAACATGAGACAAGAAGAGCAGGAAATAGCACCAGAGGGTGGGGAAAGAGCCATGGCTAGCTATCAAGCTAAAGTAGCTACCGTTAGCAAACCCGAAAAGAGTGTAGGCAACTGTGGAGTTACAGTCGCTAAGAGAAGGAGAGTTGTGAGTGCTTAAGCTGTAGTAACGTGTGATTACAACGTCAGGCACTTGCCGTGATCAAGAGTTTTAAAAGGATCGATTAAGTTTAAGTTAATAAGCTATCAGCAACAGAACAGGCACACGGGATACCCGGAGATGACAACAACAACCGGAAGTTACAACGTGCTCACCTCAATAGGTTCCTCCTTCCGCTGAACACCTGTAAAAGTAATTTCTTAGTGTACTGGTCTTAAAACATCATAACATCAGCTTTTAATGTTCCTCTTGGATGTTCTTCTTGACCCTCAGAGAAGGAGAAAATGTTGTGTCTTTCAGGCATGTCCTTTCCTAACAAAAATTACAGGAAACATAAAACATATTATTGCAGAACAAGTGTGTTATTTATGAAATATTTTTATGAAAAAAAATCAGTTTGACATATTGAACTAATAACAAATCACCTCTGGCTGGCAGAGAACTCTCTGCTCCATAGCTTCTCTTGGACGTAAAATCACATGTACATTTTACATTTATATTCAATTTAATATTCCATCCCTCACATACTTTTGTATATATAATAACTTATATTTAGTTTTTCTTGTTATGCTGCTGCAACACAAACATTTCCCAAATTGGGATCAATACAGTAATATCTTATCTTAATTAATTAAGAAATATAACTATTATAATTAGTGTAGCAGCTGACACCTATTTTCAATATGGATTAATCTACCATTTATTTCTTTAGTTCAATTTTCATCTATAAAAATGTAAAAATAGTGAAAATGTTCACGAGACAAAGTGCAAGGTTATATCTTTAGATGTTTTGTTTTAGCCTATGTACTGTATGTCTTAATGCTCTTATATGTGACGGTGTGACTTCCATGAAACTAATATTTTATATCTTCCCAACAGACGAGCTGACAGGAAACCTAACACTCTAACAACAACAACAACATTGCAAAGGCGAGTAAATATAAATTAAAAACGATTCACAATTTTTAATTTCTTCTTCTTTCTTGCAGTGAGGTGAAGCTGACCTTGCACTTGGTGCCAGTAAGGATGTTCCTCACGCAGGCTGAATGTTTCTCCCTCCTTACTGACACAGAAGCCCTTGATTTGCAATGCTTCACTAATTGTCATTTCCCTGGCTCTGTAGGGACACTTTACCTCCAGCACAGCGGAAGAACCTACCAGACCATCTGGAGATGCCCCCAACACTCCTGATTGGGAGAGCCACAAACCTGAATCATGGACCTGCATATGGGTTGCAGTGGTGAATGCCCTGACGCCCTCACATTAATTCATAGTCCCCCACTGTACAGACAAAACACCATTAAGGGCCTGTTGTTGCCCTTGCACCCTGGCAATAAGGGAAGCAGTCACACGCTTTGACCTCAGGACAGCTCCAAAGTTGCTGGCAGTCAACCTTCCTTTCCTGAACAAATGCCAGTTTGGTTTGGTTCGCTGACCAGTGGTAGCCACCTGAATTGCCCTCTGTTGCTCCTCAGACAATGCCATGCTTGCCACAATTTCCTCAGGTCCCTGATGCCCAACAGATTTGAGAATTTCAGGAACAGTAAGTGTTTCCAAGCTGTAGTGTTCCTCTTCTGGCTCGGGGGAGAGAATCCAAGAAATTCCTGAGAACCTGCCCCAGAGTCTGTCCCTCAGCCAGTCACGATCTTCGGAGGTGGGCTCTCTTGTCAGCGGGTTGAATTAGTTATTGGTTGGAGGAAATAGCTCCTCCACTGAATGTGTACGTTTAGCTGCCTTTGTCTTCTTCCACTGACAGGGAGTGTCAGTGCAGCTGAAATTGTGGATGGCTAATGCAGCCGCATGACTGCATTTCCATTCTCCACATGGGCATTCACATTTTGTGGAGAGAATTCCCTCTTCTCCTGTAGATACCTGTGGTGGTGGGATTGTTTTATTATTTAAAATATATTTACATTTGTAATGCCTTCCCAATTATCCCTTTAATTGTTTATAGCCTACTTTATGTTTATTTCATGGATATTTCTGTGTTTTCTGGTGTGTAATATTTGTAATCTTGGGGCCTCTTCTCTTTAACGTCTACATGCTACCACTGGCTCAGATAATGAAGAACAACAAAATAAGTTACCATAGCTATGCAGATGACACACACATTTACGTAACCATTTCACCAGGAGACTATGCTCCAATTCAAACACTGAGTAAGTGCATTGAATAAATCAATGACTGGATGTGTCAGAACTTTCTCCAATTAAACAAAGATAAAACTGAGGTAATGGTTTTTGGAGCCAAGGCAGAACGTATAAAAGTGAGCGCTGAGCTTCAGTCTGCAATGTTCAAAACAACAGATAGAGCCAGAAATCTAGGTGTAGTCATGGACTCTGACCTGAGTTTCAACAGTCACATTAAAACAGTTACTAAATCAGCCTACTATCACCTAAAGAATATATCTAGGATTAAAAGACTAATGTCACAGCAGACTAAGATTGGTTCAAAAGACCTCATGAAAGAAACAACAAGAAGTGAGGATACCCGGCCCGGAGGAAGCCCGGGGTCCCTTTCTGGAGCCAGGCTCAGAAGGAGGACTCGTCGGCGAGTGTCTGGTGGCCGGGCTTGCCACGGAGCCCGGCCTGGCCCAGCCTGAAAAGGCAACGTGGGCAACACCTCCGCTTCTCCGTCCCGCGGGCCCACCACCTACGGGAAACAGCGATGGGGTTGGGTGCGCTGCCAGAAGGGTGGCAGTGAAAGCGGAGGGTCTCGACGGACCAGACCCGGGCGACAGAAGCTGGCTTTGGAGACGTGGAACGTCACCTCTCTGGGGGGGAAGGAGCCGGAGCTTGTGCGGGAGGTGGAGCGTTACCAGTTGGATCTGGTTGGGCTCACCTCTACGCACAGCGTCGGCTCTGGAACCTTACTTCTGGATAGGGGTTGGACTCTATTCTTCTCCGGAGTTGCTCAAGGTGTGAGGCGCCGGGCGGGTGTGGGGATACTCACAAGTCCCCGGTTGGGTGCTTCGTTGTTGGAGTTTACCCCAGTGGACGAGAGGGTCGCCTCCCTACGCCTGCGGGTAATGGGGGGGAAAACTCTGACTGTTGTGTGTGCTTCTGCACCCAACAGCAGTTCAGAGTATACAGCCTTCTTGGAGACCCTGGAAAGAGTCCTGTATGGGGCTCCTGAAGGGGACTCTTTAATCTTGCTGGGAGACTTCAACGCACATGTGGGCAATGATGGAGACACTTGGAGGGGCGTGATTGGGAGGAACGGCCCCCCTGCTCTGAACCGGAGTGGTGGTTTGTTACTGGACTTCTGTGCTAGTCATGGATTGGCCATAACAAGTACCATGTTCGAACATAAGGATGCTCATAAGTGTACGTGGTACCAGAGCACCCTAGGCAGAAGGTCCATGATCGATTTCGTTATCGTATCATCGGACCTGAGGCCGTATGTTTTGGACACTTGGGTAAAGAGAGGAGCGGAGTTGTCAACTGATCACCATCTGGTGGTGAGTTGGGTCGAGTGGCGGAGGAAGCCTCTGGATAGACCTGAGAAGCCCAAACGTGTAGTTCGGGTGAACTGGGAACGTCTGGAGGAGGCCCAAGTTCAGGAGGCCTTCAACTCACACCTCCGGCGGAGCTTTTCAGGCATTCCTGTGGAGGTTGGGGACATTGAACCAGAGTGGTCGGTGTTCAAAGCCTCTATTGCCGAAGCCGCGGCGGGGAGCTGTGGTCTCAAGATCCTAGGTGCCTCAAGGGGCGGTAACCCTCGAACCTCTTGGTGGACACCGGTGGTCAGGGAAGCCGTCCGACTGAAGAAGGAGGCCTTCAGGGATTTGTTATCCCGGGGGACTCCCGAAGCAGTTGCAAGGTACCGACAGGCCCAAAGGGCAGCAGCCTTATCCTTGGCCGAGGCGAAGCAGCAGGTGTGGGAGAAGTTCGGAGAAGACATGGAGAAGGACTTTCGGGCGGCACCAAAGTTGTTCTGGAAAACTGTCCGACACCTCAGGAGGGGGAAGCAGGGAACCATCCAAGCTGTGTACAGTAAGGATGGGACGTTGTTGACCTCAACTGATGGAGTGTTAGGGCGTTGGAAGGAACACTTTGAGGAACTCCTGAACCCGACAACTCCGCCCTCTATTGCGGCTTTCACACCAGCGCTTTTCAGTTTCTAGCTCCGAGCGGGAGCTTTTCTGGTTCAGCTCCGGTTTCCCTTTTCAGCTCCCGCTCTGTTCACACGGCCTACTGGCGCCCCAGAGCTGCCCCTGCTACGTCATGACGTCACCGTTTACATTGCTGATTTGCTCCCCAACGGCAGCCATTACGGCGCTCACAACAACAACAACAACTGCGTCGGGTCGATGATCGTGTTGCTTTTAATCACACGAAGCCAGAATAAATTGAATAACGACTTCTCCCTTCTTCCTTATACTTTGCTCCAGAGTGCCGTGGTTCATTGTTTATTAATGTGTTTCTGCAGCATTTACCGACCGCTGCAGTATTGGCTGCTCTTCCACGGGAGTTTATTCTCCCGTTAGCTCCCGGTTAGCTCCCACTGCAGCTGCCGCTCTAAAGTATTCACTGTCCGACTCACACAAGCAGCTGATGCATATCCCCAGTTCCCCTTAGCCTAACTGAATGTGTGTAAGTCTGAATTGACACTGTTTGGTATCACAACTCTGTTATGAAAGTTTCTCTGGTATAAAACGGGTGATGTTAGCATAGCAACCGAAGCTAAACTGACTACTTGCATCCGATAGCTGCAATAATACAAAACAACACGTCTGCCTCTCTCCACAATGATCGATAACAGTGAACGGATGGTCAAAGTAAGGTACAAATAAACAGAAGCACTACTGCTTGTAGGCAGGCATAACAGTCGACCCATGTTCAGGGGAGGTGGGTTTAGTTTCCTGCACGCCTCGACGTAAGCGACGCCACCTCTTAGCTCCGAAGCTCTTGCCTCTGGACCGACAATTTTTTGGAGCTGGAAATGAAGCGGATTCCGGAGCTAAGAGCCGGCGCCGCTGCGGTGTGAACAGGAAAACCCGGCGCTTTTCAGGCTCTAGCTCCGAGCCGGAGCTGAAAAGGCGCTGGTGTGAAAGGGGCATATGTTAGAGGCAGAGCTGGAGTATGACAGGGGATCAACACCAATCTCCCGGGGGGAGGTCACTGAAGTCGTTAAACAACTCCACAGTGGCAAAGCCCCGGGGGTGGATGAAATTCGCCCAGAAATGCTGAAGGCTCTGGGTGTTGAGGGACTGTCATGGTTGACACGTCTCGTCAACATTGCGTGGAAGTGGGAAACAGTACCGAAGGAGTGGCAGACCGCGGTGGTGGTTCCCCTTTTTAAAAAGGGGGATCGGAGGGTGTGTGCCAATTACAGAGGCATCACACTACTCAGCCTCCCCGGGAAAGTTTACTCTAAGGTACTCGAAAGGAGGGTCAGGCCGATTGTCGAACCTCAGATTGAGGAGGAACAATGCGGATTCCGTGGTGGTCGTGGAACGACGGATCAGCTTTTTACTCTCGCAAGGATCCTGGAAGGGGCCTGGGAGTACGCTTATCCGGTCTACATGTGTTGTGTAGACTTGGAGAAGGCGTATGACCGAGTTCCCAGGGAGTTACTGTGGGAGGTGCTGCGGAAGTATGGGGTGAGGGGGTCTCTACTCAGGGCCATCGAATCTCTGTACTCCCAAAGCGAGAGCTGTGTCCGGGTCCTCTGCAGTAAGTCTGACCCATTTCCGGTGAGGGTTGGCCTCCGCCAGGGATGCGCTTTGTCACCAATCCTGTTTGTAATATACATGGATCGGATTTCGAGGCGTAGTCATGGGGGAGGGGGTCTGCAGTTCGGTGGACTAAGGATTGCACCACTGCTTTTTGCAGATGATGTGGTTCTAATGGCTTCATCGGTATGCGACCTTCAGCACTCACTGGATCGGTTTGCAACCGAGTGTGAAGCGGCTGGGATGAGGATCAGCCCATCCAAATCTGAGGCCATGGTTCTCAGCAGGAAACCGATGGACTGTCCACTCCAAGTAGGGAATGAGTCCTTACCCCAAGTGAAGGAGTTCAAGTATCTCGAGGTCTTGTTCTCGAGTGAGGGAACAATGGAGCGTGAGATGGGCCGGAGAATCGGAGCAGCGGGAGCGGTACTGCAGTCGCTTTACCGCACCGTTGTGACGAAAAGGGAGCTGAGCCAGAAGGCAAAGCTCTCTGTCTACCGGGCCATTTTCGTTCCTACCCTCACCTATGGTCATGAAGGATGGGTCATGACTGAAAGAATGAGATCACGGATACAAGCGGCCGAGATGGGTTTTCTCCGCAGGGTGGCTGGTGTCTCCCTTAGGGATAAGGTGAGAAGTTTGGTCATCCGGGAGGGACTCGGAGTTGAGCCGCTCCTCCTTCGCGTCGAAAGGAGCCAGTTGAGGTGGTTCGGGCACCTAGTTAGGATGCCACCTGGGCGCCTCCCTAGGGAGGTGTTCCAGGCACGTCCAGCTGGGAAGAGACCAAGGGGTAGACCTAGGACCAGGTGGAGGGATTATATCTCTTCGCTGGCCTGGGAGCGCCTTGGGATCCCCCAGTCAGAGCTGGTTGATGTCGCCAGGGAAAAGGAAGTTTGGGGCTCTCTGCTGGAACTGCTACCCCCGCGACCCGACCACGGATAAGCGGGGGAAGATGGATGGATGGATGTCACAGCAGGATTTGGAAAAACTTGTCCATGCTTTTATCTTCAGTAGACTGGACTACTGTAATTGTGTCTTTACAGGTCTCACTAAAAAATCTATTAGAAAGCTGCAGCTAATTCAGAACGCCGCTGCTCGAGACCTCACTAACACTAAGAAAGTGGATCACATCACTCCTGTTCTGAAGTCTTTACACTGGCTTCCTGTGTGTCAAAGAATAGATTTCAACAATATTGCTGCTGGTTTATAAAGCACTGAATGGTTTAGGCCCAAAATACATTTCTGACCTCCTGCTAAATTATGAACCATCCAGATCTCTCAGGTCTTCAGGGACTGGTCAGCTTTCTGTCCCCAGAGTCAGAACTAAACATGGTAAAGCAGCGTTCAGTTATTATGCTCCAAATATTTGGAACCAACTCCCAGAAACCTGCAGGTCCGCTGCAACTCTGACTACTTTTAAATCCAGGCTGAAGACTTTTCTTTTTGCCGCTGCTTTTAATTGAACTATTCATATCTTAGACTGCACTGTAACTTTTATCCATGTATTTTTTCTTTTATTGTTTATTTTATTAGCTTTTCTTTTTAATGACTCATTTTAAATGCCATTTTATTAATGTCTTTCATTTTTTGGAAGGCACTTTGAATTGCCTTGTATTGAAAAGTGCTATATAAATAAACTTGCCTTGCCTAATAAAGATTTCATGTGACACATACAATGGATTTGTTGATGGGAATTAATGTGAATAAATTAACTCTTGGTTAACGGTACTCTTGCTATCACTACTCACCGACACTCTATAAACCTTGTCCCTCATGCTAGCCCTGACAACACCGGTAAGCACACCTTCATCTAGGCTGCACTGTTTTACGTGTCCTGACTTGTAGTGGTTCTCTCCTCTATCTACACTCTTCTTGTCATCTTTGTAAAACAATATCAGACTGGTAATTGACACAGCCATGACTTCTAGTTAAATGCAGTGTGGCTAAAATGAAAAGCTTTGTTAAAATATGCAAGCACGCGGAAGTCAAAGTCAGCTTTATTGTAAAAAATTCTACATGTGTTATACATCCAGAAATATCGTTTCCCACAGTGTGACATGTATACATAAAACAAAACAAAAAGGGCCTAGATAAACGGGGTATACAGTTTAAAATGTTAATATATTTAAAGTGTTCAAAGTGCAGTTTCAGTGCAAGTCAGTTGAAACAATCTTAAGTTGGCGTGACGTTGAAGTCGTGCGACCCTGCTGCTGTACTGGCTTGTAGTTTGTTTATAGCATAACGTTAGCATTTCGATTTTGGCAACTAGATTTATGATTCAAAAATTATAAAAGTAGGATAGACATGTGGAGATTATCTGGCTGAACAAAACATGATCACTCTCTTAAATGTTGCGTTTTTTGACGAAGGAACCGGAAGGAGTTTACTTCCGGGTTTTAGGACGCGTCACTGCGGTTCTCTATTGTGTTTCGCAACATGTTCTCTATCTATGGCATGTCTCTGGGAGTTGTAGTTTTAAAAGACGTTTTCGTATTTCCCATAATAAGAAGTTGCCAGTATTAAACTGTGTACATCCCTGGAGGTTTAGGGGATAGGAAACACTCAAATTTAAAACATATAATTAATAAATGGGTGAAAATTGCTTGTGCCCATAATGGGCAGCATTAATATATATACCCACATGCCAGCTAAGGTCAGAAGAGCTTTATTTAACAGCTGGTCTTATGTTTGTGACCCCTCCTGTTGTTATTTGATAACATTACATTACATTAATTGATAAGCCTGAAACATGCACTTGTCAAGGTTCAGAGGCACATTTTGCAAATATGGCAGTAGCCATCGATCAGCTTAAAATAAGATATACTTTATTGATCCCAAGTAGGAAACATTTGCGTTACATCAGCATGTGTAACAGTTGTAAATATGCAGTGGTGTTTATTTGTAATCATTTAGTATAATCACACAAATTCTGTGTTTTATATTTAACAATTCTGTGTTCTTTATTTATTGATTGTTCAATACCTGACAAGGCCGGAGATTAAATATCCACATACATCTTATAAGAGTATAATACGTAATATCAGTTAAAATAAGTGCTTCAACATAGTTAACATTGCTGGAGGCATGCACAAATATTGATAGATGTCTTGTAATGCACTATTGAGGAACCTGCGACCCAAGTTTTCATTCAAATGCATAACTACACCGTTTGTGAATATGATAAGTCAATAAACCTTAGAAAATCTTGAAATCTTGAAAGGGATGTGCAAAATAGTCATTATATACAGTCTTTAATTATCTATTAGTAGAGAATAACGAGTAATGAATATAATAGGGATCCTATTAATATCTAATAATAAAAATACTACATTTCAATAACATGCTTTAACCACTAGGTGCCCCTTTATATCAGCTGTGCACCTTTATGGTGTAAATACAGCCTATATACCAATTGGATCAAATATAAAAGTCAGCCAAATTAGTGTTGATACTGCAAGGAGACGTATTGTATGAAAATAAATGTAAGATGTTGTTTAATGGCTGATATATTTATGATCAGGATAATCTGGTGTTTTTTTAGTCGATGAGTAGTGCAGATATCATTGTAAAATCAATCGACAGTAAGGGGAATACTTACTTCCGGGTGTACAATTCTCCGTTATCCAATGGGAATGGACGCTCACATTGCCTTTAAGGGCAGCCGACACAAACGAATGCCGTGCTTCCATGAGCGTCAAATCCCGCCGCAGATGGGAAAACATTGCAATCATGTTGAAAGCTATTTGCGTCCCTTTATGAAGCTGAAGGAGCCTAGGAGCGTCACAACTGCCACGCCACGGGACCTGACCAAACGTCGCTCCTGGACGATTATGGAGTGAGAGTGTGTTGGTTTGTACCGGGGACAGGAGACCCCCCCTTGATGAAGAAACTGTAAGAAATGATTGGGGAATCCCTCCGGAGTGGAGTCGTGGCGACTGGATCTGAATTATGTTTTTGTATTTGGTGGTTTGTGTCCCAGCTGTCGATCAGCTGTGTGCAGCATCTCCACTGCAGCCTGTGCATCTCAACCTCCCCGCAGCAACTCTATATCCCACCAGTTAAAGGAAATACAACCTAATGTGTTGTGTTATATTAGCTGTACAATTGACCCACATATGGTGTTCTTAATTCCATACCATGTTTACGAGAGACTTATCAAGTCTTGGCAACGTCATAAAACACGATTAATAATGATAAACCATGCTTGTATCTATACAACCTATAGAAATGCAAAACGGCGTCAGTTTAGACGTAATTCTGTTCTCCTGCTTATCGCATCATTTATGAGAAAACATTTCATAACAATAACACAACATATTTGAGGTGGTTTTAAATAACATATCCGTATTTATTTATTTCTCCAAGTTATGTTTTTGTGTGCACTGAGGAGTCTCAAACAGTGATTTGTTTAATCATTTTAAGATTGGCTTTAATCAATTTGTGAAAATGAATTCTTCATATATGATAAATGAGAGGTAACATTTTATTTATGGTATTATTTCCACATATTTCTCTCCATTCTTCCTTCCGGTGTCGCAGTTTCTTGTCTCTCCCGTTTTTGTGCTTAGTGCGCATGGGTGAAAGTTTGCGTGGAGGACCGCACATTTTCCCATCAAGTTCATATTTTATAAATCACAAACATTGCATAGAAACTGGCGTACGCCTTTTTTTGAGTGTATATCCCATTATAAATGAGGCCCCAGATCTGTTGTATGAAGCGATGCCGGTAGCGAAGGCACACACACCAAATGTTCAGGAAATAGTTAATACAGCGAAAATCAAAGCTGAGGCTTGGTTTGATATGTTTTCTCCCCCAGACAACATGGACATAAGAAAACAAATGTCAACGAAGAGGAAAGTAAGTCTTCAGCTGGTAGCAGTTAATCAGTTAACAGTGATGGCAACAGTGGTGGCGGCAAAAGCATCTCACTTCTGGAGAGGAGTTTTGTCTTTATGTCATGATAAATACTGAATAGTTTAGATGAGAAAAGGCAACGAAATGCCATGTTACTAGTGTAAGCATTGGGTTGAGAGGTCATGTGTTGTGAGCATGCGCAGTCCTGTCCTGGTGTGGTGAAGGAGAGCGTAGTGTGACTGTACAATAATAAACGGAGGCGCTATCTGGGACGCTCCAAAAAGTACTAAGTTCCTGAGTTTTTGTTACACAGAAGTATCATGTAAGCCTTAAACACCTCGGACGTTACACTAGTATTTATCACGTAAACAGGGAACATGAATAACCCGATCTCTCTGTGCTCATGTAAACACCATGATGTCCACGTATGCAGTCAGTGTGTTTTACTGGAGCCTCAGTTCGATAAGAGATTATTTTCTGAATTCTTTAATTTAGGTAGCCTACTCTCTCTCAAAATGGTAATGTGAATTATGTTTTAATTATACTTCTTATCATTCAGAAGCTTGTGTGTGTTTATGTTTTATTGAGTGCTTATAGGCAATTTCCATCCCAGTATTCAGTTAACTATTTATTTTCTGTGCACATTAGATAGCTAATATTCTACCTACTGCTTGGGACTTTGAGTCTTCAAAATGTCCAATGTCACAGACTGGGACTTACTTAGAGTCAGTTACATTCAGTATGACTTGTTATGAATTCAATGTGAAAGAGTATAACTGCTCAATAAATAATGATCACTTCATCACCTCTCTTTTTTTCTTTTTTTTTTATAAATCTTTTTATTGGCTTTTTGACAGACATCACAATGGCAATACAGTAGGTACGCATGTATAGAAGACGGTCTGTAAGAAAATTAAATAGTTACCTGTGTGTGATTGGCAGGAGATTGCTTGCATCTGTTACAGGCATCGCTTCTAAGAGGAAATATTTTGGCTAGTTTAGCATTGGTAAAGTGAGCCCTGTGGAGCACCTTACACTGCATTAGACCATGCCTAGCACAGATAGATGAGGTTTGCACCAAACGAAGAATGTCCCTCCACTTACTGTCAGATATGTCTAAACCCAACTCACCCTCCCAGGACTCTTTTATAGATGTAGTAGAGGCTAGGTCAAAGGAGGCAAGTTTTCCATAAATAGTAGATACCAGCCTTTTTTGGTCACAATCAAGGGTGAGAAACTGGTCAATTCCTGACTCAGGGGGGCGGTTGGGAAAATGGGGAAATTGCTTTTGAGCAAAATGCCTAATTTGGAAGAAGCGGAAAAGATGACTGTTTGGCAGGTGATATTTGGCTGACAAGGATGCAAAGTCAGAGAAAACCCCATCCTTGTAAAGATTACTGATTGTGACAAGCCCGTTGGCAGCCCACATTCGGAAGGTGGGGTCCGAGCAGGATGGAGAGAATGAGTGATTATTTAAAATCGGAGCTTGGATTGAGGCTCTGTGTAAGCCATGTTGCCTTCTGAATTGAAGCCAAATCTTAATAGTACTGGTAACAATTGGGTTGACTGAGATTTTGTGCGTCATTACGGGAAGTTGGCAGCAAATCACAGAGTGTAAGGAGCTAGAGGAGGAGGAGATCTCCATGTGAACCCATGGTGGGCTGGAGTTAGGAGTCTTGGGGCCAGTCCAGTAAAGGAGTCGGTTAATATTAGAGGCCCAGTAGTAGTGACGGAAGTTCGGGAGTGCCAAGCCGCCCTCCGACTTGGGGAGCTGAAGAATTGATTTTTTAAGACGGGCGGGTTTGTCATCCCAAATGAATGCATTTAGTTGACTATCAAGACTGGTGAAAAAATATGTATTGATGCAAATTGGGATATGCTGGAAGAGATATAAGAACTTCGGCAGAATTACCATTTTAATAAGATTGACACGGCCAACAAGGAATAAGGGAAGGGAAGACCACCTAGATAGATCCGATTTGCATTTAGCTAAGAGTGGTTGAAAATGTTTGGGAAACAGATCTTTAAAGGAGCTGGTGATGGATACCCCCAAGTATCTGAAGCCGTCTGATGCAATATTAAAGGGAAAAGCGGTTGGGGGGAGTGTCTTCGCCAGTTGGTTTACAAAAAATAGTTCGCTCTTTTGGAGATTTAATTTGTAGCCTGATAAACGACCAAACTGCTCAAGGATTGACAATATAGGAGGGAGAGAGGACACAGGATTGGAGACGTATAGGAGAAGGTCATCCGCGTAAAGGGAAAGTTTGTGAACTATACCATGGCGAGTGATGCCCTCAAACCCATTGTGGCCTCTGAGCCATATAGCTAGAGGCTCGATGGCTAAATTAAACAATAGGGGAGAAAGCGGGCAGCCCTGGCGTGTCCCACGTTGGAGAGGGAAGGCAGACGATTGAATGCCATTTGTGTTTACCGATGCAGAAGGGGAGGCGTATAAAAGTTTAATCCAAGAAATAAATTTGGAGTCAAAGCCACATTTTTCTAAAATGAAGAACAAGTAGCTCCACTCAACCCTATCAAAAGCTTTTTCCGCATCGAGTGAAACTATGACTTCGGGGACATTGGGCGGGGGCGAGAAAATAACATTAAGTAGCCTCCTGGTATTGAAGAAAGAGTGTCTCCCTATCATAAAGCCTGTTTGGTCAAGCGGAACTATAGAAGGTATCACGAGTTGGAGGCGGACGGACAAAATCTTAGCCAGTATTTTACAATCAACATTTAGGAGGGAAATTGGTCTGTAGCTGCCACAAAGAGTAGGATCTTTATCCTTCTTCAATAGTAAAGAGATGGATGCCATGGATAGGGTTTGAGGTAATCTGCCTTCTTTAAGGGAATCATTATACATCCTTGCTAGAATTGGGGCCAAAAGAAACGAATACGCCTTGTAGAATTCGACTGTGAAGCCGTCCGGACCAGGGGATTTCCCATTTTGCATAGATTTGATGGCTTCCTGTATCTCTAAAGTGGAAATGGGGTCCCCCATTCTGCCTGTGTTAACTACGTCAATTTGGGGGAAAGTTAAGGAGTCAAGAGGATTTGGGTTTATTGTGCCAATTATGGGGCATTCAGAAGTGTACAAATTATTATAAAATTCAAAGAAAGACTTGTTTATTTCAATCGGGTCAGAGACTAAATTGCCTTTGGGCGACTTTACTTTGGGGATTAATCTGGAGGCGTTAACTGCCCTAGCCCGTTGAGCCAGGAGCCTCCCAGCCTTGTCCCCCTGTTCAAAAAAGCGCTGCTTAGTTTGCCTCAGTTGTCTCTCCGCTACGCTCGTCATTAAAAGGTCATGTTCCGAATGTAATAATATGCGTTTTTTATATAAGGTCGGTGAGGCAGAGGAGGAATACGTTTCATCAATTCGGAGAAGTTCTTCCAAAATTGCCGACAGCCGAACCCTTTCATCCTTTCTTAGTTTGGAAACATACGAAATAACCTGCCCACGAACATAGGCTTTGAGAGCCTCCCACACTGTTCCACAACTTACATCAGCAGTGTCATTAATTTCGATATATAAACGAATCTGTGAATTAACAAAGTCCTTAAACTTGTCATCTGATAGCAGGTGGGAACTAAACCTCCACAACTTAGCGGGAGTAACACTAAGAGGGAAGTGGATGTCAATTGATACAGGGGCGTGATCTGAGGTGGCTATAGGATGGTATTGACACGCGCTGGCAAGGTGTAGCAAGCTGTCATCGAGCAGAAAAAAATCTATTCGCGAGAATGTGTGGTGGACGTGTGAGAAAAAAGAGAAAGCCTTACTTTGAGGGTTTTTAAATCTCCAAGGGTCTGAGATTCCTAATTGTGCTGCATAATTTGAGACTACATTAGCGGATTTTGAGAGAGTGCCAAGCTTAAGGGATGACCTGTCGAGGTGCCAGCTTGAATCAAGTTAAAATCTCCACCCATGATTATGCGGTGATTGTCTGCGTTCGGGATTTTAGCAAAAAGGTTCATAAAGAATTGGTCATCATCCCAGTTGGGTGCGTAAACGGAAACCAAAATTACAGGCATGCCCTGCAAGACACCTGAAACTATGACGTAGCGGCCATTATTGTCGAGAATAGTATTTGTTGGTACGAACATCACACTCTTGTGAATAATAATGGCAGCACCTCTGGCTCTACTAGAAGATCTTGAGTGGAAGTAATGGCCCATCCACGCCCGCTTGATGCAAAGGGTGTCAGACGTTTTAAGGTGTGGTTTCTTGTAAAAATATAATGTCCCCTTAAGATGTTGCAGTCGAGTCAAAGACCTTACCCATTTTAATAGCTTTGTTCATTCCCTCTGGTGTTCCAGGAGATCAGACGCACACTCTGCCAGCAGTAGTCATACTGTTAGTCATTGGGGAGTCTAATGAAGGTGGTCTGAAAACCGTTGTGCTTCCCGAGGACTGAGGGAGAGGAGTGGTGGGGGGGGAAGAAGAGACAGGGGAAGGGGATGGAGAGAGAAAAAAAACAAAAAAAAACCGTACAACAAAAACAAGCAAGGGCAACAAAATAGGACAAAACCATACACATAAAACAACACCCATATAACCACAAATGTGACCATACCTGGAGCATCCCAATACCAACCTTGTCTGAGCGCTATAGCTCCAAAGCTTCAACAGCTGAACTTATCTTCCGGGGTCCCGTTCCCTATACTAAAAGCGGGCAGGGGCCCATTGTAACTAGGGATGCCAGCGATTATTCGAATATTCGTTACAGTCTCCATAATCGAATATTATTTTTAAAAATCGATTTTATTTATATATTTTTTTATTATTTAAATTTTTTTTATTATTATTTATGTTTTTTTTTTTTTTTTCTGGCTTAGTTTCAACCAAAATATATATAAATATATATATGCTAATAATAGTAATAGTATTAATAATTGTAAATGGCCATTGGTCACACCACCAGTTTGTTTTACTGTAAACTTGGAGGAAGCCTGCGCAGAGCAGACTGCTGCTGCAGCAGCTACACACCGACCCCACCCCCGCCCCCCCTCTCCCTCTCTCGTGCGACTAAAGATGAACAAAGCGGCAGGTAAAAAGAGTTCCTCCTCGTGGAACTACTTCGAACTTACAAGTCCAAAGGAAGTTAAATGCAAGCTCTGCGAAAAGACGTTGGTCTATCACAGCTCAACCTCAACAATGCGTTCGCATTTGAGTGCGAAGCACGCCAAAGAGGTTACAGAGAAAGACGCAGCACAGCTGGCCATTACCAACTTCACTTCAAGGCCACGTCGTTGTGATGACATGCTTGTTTGTTGTTTGTGCTGTTAAACATGTTACAGTAAAGACAACAACGGAATTCCTTTTGTCTGATTTTTTTTTTTTTTTCGTCGTTTTTTTTTTTTCTCCCGCGGGGGGTCGAATAATCGATTATTATTCGCCAGGGCTGCCGAATAATCGATTTTGATCATGGTCAGTTTCTGGCAACCCTAATTGTAACACGGAATAGTATTAAAGTGAACAAACAAAACAAAACAAAAACTCAAGTGTATATCTATATGCATAGAATAGTACAACATCCATATATAGGTAAACAGCCAGCCAATATAAGCATAGCAGAGGGCAATAAGGCACTGACATAGATCTCAAGTAACATACATACAAAAAAAAAATAAGGCCCAGAGATAAAGTAAAACAGAATAAAATTGCACTTTAAGGGTTAAAACCCATAGAAGGAATCAGTTCAAACAGCATTCAGAACAGTCCAAGTACTTGGGTCCCATGTAGTGTAAACAGTAGCAGGTGCATTCATGTTCATTGCAATATCAGCACTAGGCTCAAACTATCAGTGCAAATACCAGAGTGGCTAAGGTGCATGTACAAAAAGTGTCCATGAAAGCAGAATCCGAAAAAAAAGAAGTAATAGTCTCTTACTAAACGTCCCATCAGACGCAATAGTTATCGGCACCGTTAGTGCTAGTCAGCGTCAGGACGAATGGATGCTATGTAGCCTTTAGCCTCTGCCACCGAGGAGAATCTCTTCTTACCTCCCTCCTTCGATACGATGGAAAGCCTCGCAGGGAACAGCAGGGCTGGCTTGAGCCCTAGGTTGTAAAGCTCCGCCATCACCTCTCGGTATTTGTAGCGCTGTTCCATCACTTCAGGTGTGTAGTCCTCGTAGATGGCGATGGGCGTACCTTGGTACTGTAGCTTGCCTCTCCTGGCCCGGGCCTCGCGGATAATTTTCTCCTTCTGCTGGTACCTGTGGACGCGGATGATGACCGGCCGTGGTCTTTGCCCCGGCTTGGGCTTGTCGGTGAGTGAGCGGTGGGCCCTGTCGCACTCCGGCGGCGAATCAAGGACGCCCTCACCAAAGACCTCCATCAGCAGCTTCGGGAAGAATGTCGAGGGATGAGGGCCCTCAATGGATTCTGGCAAACCGACGATTCTTATATTGTTGCGCCGGCTGCGGGACTCGAGATCAGAGACTTTGGCCAGCAGTTTAACATTGCTGTCCGTTAGCGTAGCACAAGTAGCCTCCAGGGCTAACATGCGTTCGTCCTGCAAATTAGCATTGGACTCGAGCGAAGCAATTGTCTGCCCGTGGTCTGACACAGTCGCTTGGATTCGGTCTAGTTTTGCTTCGAGAGTTGAGATGGCAGACTTAAAGTCGGCAGAGAGAGCTCTACGGTGATCTTCAAGGAGGCCAGCTATGCCCTCCATGCTGAGATTGTTGCTAGCTAGCTCGGGGCTATCGGTCCTGGCGCTTTGTTCTTTTTTGTTGCTTTTCGCTGGTTTGGACGGCATACTACGGTGGCGTTGTGAGTGGAATAATATTATTGTTCACTTAAATGTAAGTTAGAGAAGAGTTACGGGCTTCAGAAAAGTTACAACATAAAAGTTTGCGGGAGCAGAACTACGCACGTCTCTACTACTCCGTCATCACCTCTCTTGACATCTAGGCGCTTGAGAGTGAGTCAGAGTCAGAGGCCCAACACACGGACAGTGGAGAGAGGTCCGTTGCTGAGGTGAGTGATAAAAGGGAAATGACAGTTTAGAGTAAATTGTGATGTGGACTCTCATTCCAGAATTTTAAGGAAATCAGTGGGGATATTGAACAGGAAACATCTCAGTCAAGGGGCATCATATGACCAATATAGACAGAAGAGCAACATCTATTTGAACATTTAAGTCAATGATACCATTCCTAGGTGAACTTAACATCTGTATGGAGTCAGATCAGTCTCAATATTAATAAATGCTCACAGAAGGATTCACAAATGTACTTTGCGATTATATATAAATATGACTCTCCACAACAATATCTCTCAATGCCCTCACAAATATTTATTGTTGTATATAAATGTACAAAAACATGGGCCATTTAAACTGCTTTTATTCATTTCAAAAATGGCTCTCAATTAATAATCCAATATGTCTTTACTACTGGATTGAAATTACAAAATGTAACCATCATTTTCCTCATGCTAGTATAGCCACATAAAAGTATCAAACATCAAACCACCTGTTAAAATGCACCAGAATCTATTTGTTTTCGGTGGTGGGGACTCCCACACCCCCCGTTAAAAATGTCCCCTCCACATTCAGGAAGCTTCCTACCGCCCAATGGACTAAGGGTTGGTTGACTGATACTACCCCCCCCCCCCCCCCACACTCACACAAACACACACACCCTGATCACTTCTATCTGTCTCCTAAAATGTCAAGAGTCTGCCATCAAAATAGTCTAATGTGACGGATTGTGAGACGGGCAGGGCCGCAGGAGCACTGCTGCTGCTTTTACTGACTATAAACACCACATAAACACACACACACACAAACACACACACACACACACACACACACACACACACACAACACACACACACACACACCACACACACACACACCACACACACACACACACACACACACACACACACACAGCAGAGACATGTATTACACTATCAAAATGTAAAACATGTGAGGGTCAAACCTGTGTGACAATAGTGTTTTCTCTGTAGTATTGAGCTACTGAATGAAAAAAAAAAACATTAATATGAAATATAACCTAATGCAAGTGAAACGCACAAATGTTCATGTAACTTTGATTTGATTTTTCATGCATTGAATGCATTTCCCCATTGTTTTTGATAAAACATTCTAAACTGAACATCATGATGATCTCGATCAGTCTATCTGAATTTTAAGTGATGCGTTTGTGGCAGTAGCCGCAGAGGGGAGGATAGGTGAATGTATTTGTTAAAGTTGGTTTGATTACACCATTCACAATTCCGACAACGCCACCTTGGGAGTTTCACCCAAGGAAATATTAACACTTCTTTCAGTTATAGACACATAGGTTCGAATACTAATGGAGCAGGAGACGCGGTTTCAAGTTATCAAAAATATACAATTTTATTTGGCACAAGTCACTTGTTAAAATGCAGTTAAAAACAGTCGCACAGGGCTGTAGCACAAAGGGGAAACATGAATTAGGGGCTGAGGCTTACCAGTGGGGGGATAGGGTCGACGAATGAGTGGAAGGATCCCCAAACAAACCAAACTTAAATCACCCCAGTCATACGTGCAGGAAATCAAATCCCGGGGGAGCACATCACACACAAAAGAAGAGAGGAAAACCACCACCTTGGACACCAGCACCACCACCTTCAGCTCTCAGTAACTAAGTAGGGAAACAAGAGGGAAACGCAGTTAATGGGGGCTAAATAAGTCAATCAAAGTAATAAACAAACACAATATCAAATATGTTCTCATAAGCAGATAAACATTTAAGAATAAAACAAATCAAAAGAGAAAAGGTTCAGTTAAACAAAAATAAACAATTAACTAGAATAAAATAAACAAACTAATTTAAATCAAGTTGGCTAAAGTAAGGACAAGTTATAGAGGGAGTTAGCCCCAGAGTTCAGTGACTTCCACACTTCGAGTGTCGGCCCAAGCAAGGCAGCAGGAAGGCGTGCAGTTAAAGCAGCACTTTAACTGGTGAGCGAGCCTCCGCAGTAGGCGACGCAAAGCTGGCCAGAAGCAGCAATCAGGAGCGAAAATGTGGTAACGGTAGCCCAAACATCTAGGCAGGATCGACAGCAGTTGTGACGTTACTGCCGATAAACATACTTTCTCCGGTGAAGCAAAACAGCAGATGTCCCTTAACCATTGGATTGGCCCTAGGTTTATGAATAAATACAAATACAGCATTAATATCAATAAAAGTAATGAGGTGGATTGACCAAATAGATTGCCGTACAGCGCACATACAGATCAGGCTTTCCTATCGATAACGCAGAGAGGGGAGAGCTTCATGCTTTTTATGGCTGCGTTGACAGGCTGCACCCGGTGGATCCTCCACTAGGTGAGGCAAAGCAGGCCTAAGTATCAATACGCTGGTAAATTGCAGAACCTTTCCTGAAGCAAGCAATGCTACTGCAACATACCTGCACCGGTGGCGGAAGCAAACACGGCAAACACGCAAGTGGGGCGGGTCTGTGTACCAACAAACAAGAGACAGCCAGCTAGAAACCTCTGCCCCCTGGCGGTGACACGCTCACAAGAGCCAAAAGAGCCAAAAGAGGAGAATATGATTTACAAGGGATTAGGACTCTCATCCTGCTACAATCTACCCCCCCCTATTTGTATCATCGCCCCGACGATGAACGAATCCAAGCCAATGTTAGTCAACCTAATTCCAAGGTCTAAAGATAACCGACACAGAGTTAGACACGGGACCAGGAGAATTTTCGGCCACAGGCGCCAATTCTCCCAACGCTCTCGGGAGATGATGGACATTAGGATGCTGCCCAGCGGTTGACCGTGCTGTCCATCGCAATGTCACTGCACTAGAATCAGGGCAAGTGGTTGGAGGGATAGCCAAGCGGGAGGAAGGCAATTCTGGTATGGCAGTGAGAGCTACCGAAGGGCCGTCCTCAATGGAGGCTTCGTCAGATGGTGGAAACAGCAACCAAGGGGTTTTCTGGGTCACCACAGCTGATCTGGTAGAAGGATGATTCAGAGCTTCATTTCTTGAAACCCATAGGTCACCATCAGAGGAAAGCTCCTCATCTGACTGTGGTGAGTCAGGAGGAATTGAGAGAGGGACAGGAACATCATCTGGAGAGTGTGTGCCAATCACAGCTTTCAACAAAGTGCGGTGGACCCGTTTGGTTTTGGTCAGGTCGTTTGCAGGTGCAATCGTGTACACCGAACCGCCGTTTGGTGCTTTCACCACTATATACCTGACAGAATTCCAAATATCCCTGATATTATGGGACCCTCTTGCACCACAATCTCGCAACCAAACTAACTGGCCCTCGTCCAATGGGACATCTTTGACATGTCATGGCACCTCTTTCTGCGCTTTGCTGCATTTTTTAACCTCTCTTGAGCTCCTTCAAAGGCAATTTGCAATTTTGCCGGATGCTCCTGAATCCACTCATGGACAGGACCACCGACTGGATCAGGGACTCTATCCAACAGAAAATCAACTGGGAGCCTTGGCTCTTGTCCAAACATCAACAAGAATGGAGATTCACCAGTTGACTGATGGGGAGTAGTGTTGTAAGAATACAGTAGTTGTGGCAAGCAGGAGTTCCAATCCCGTTTCTGAGACACAGGCAGAGTATGCAGCAAGTTGTGAAGGGTTCGGTTGAACCGTTCACATTGACCATTGCCTGCCGGATGGTAGGGAGTAGTGCGAGATTTTTCGATGTTATAGAGGCTGCACAGTTGTTGGATAAGAATGCTCTCAAAGTGACCCTGGTCCGAATGTATACGGGCTGGGACACCAAATTTTGAAAACCATTCTGTGACCAGAACTTGAGCCACAGTGGAGGCTCGTTGGTCACGGGTGGCAAAGGCCAAAGTGTACTTGCTAAAAATGTCTGTAATTACAAGGACATTTTCCAACCTACTATAGGTGGGTTCCAAGACAGTAAAGTCAATTGCTAGAATTTCATTGGGTCTAGAAGCCAGCAAGTGTCCCATGGGAGCACGAGTCGCTGGTCGAGTGTCCTTGGCAATTTGACACCTCTCACAACTGCTGCACCAATGTACCACGTCAGAGGACATTCCTGGCCAGTAACACCGCTGCCTAAGTAGCTCCAAGGTTCTTTCAATACCTTGGTGGCCATGCCTCTGGTGGACTTCGGTGAGCATCTGCTCTCTCAAAGCAGCTGGCAAAAGCAGCTGCAGAACTGCTTCAGCCCCATCAGAGCGAAAGATCTGGCGGGAGAGGACCCCACTCCTCTCAACTAACCGGTCCCATTGGCCGAGCAGTGCCAATGCTTGCTGGGACAACTGCTTCCTCTCATCATTGCTAGGACGCTGCTTCCTTCTCCAGAACACCAAGAGTTCCTGAAGGAGAGGGTCCGCTTGCTGGAGTGCCTCCATATCATACTGTGTATGATGAGGCAGGGCTATGACAGCTGTTTGCGTTGCCTTTGCTACTGGCAAGGCTTGCCGTAAAGGCAAGGGGAGCAACGTGCTAGGGAGCATGGCTTCAAGATCTTGCACTCCTGGTGGGTGCTGAAGGGACAAGGCATCAGCATTTCCATTACTTCTACCAGAGCGGTACTTAATCTCAAAGTCGAAAGACGCAAGTTGGGCTGCCCAACGTTGTTCAGTGGCTCCAAGCTTTGCCGTGGACAGGTGGCTAAGTGGATTGTTGTCAGTGAAGACAACACATTTATGACCAAGCAGATATTCCCTGAATTTCTCAGTCATGGCCCACTGGAGCCCCAATAACTCCAGCCTCATAGAGCTGTAGTTGGCAGAGTTGCGTTCAGTGGGCCTCAGACCTCTGCTGGCATAAGCTATAGGCCTGACCTTACCACCTTGCTCCTGTGATAACACAGCTCCGAGGCCACCAAAGCTTGTGTCGACCTCCAGAATGAATGGGAGGGAGAAGTCAGCATAGGCAAGCACAGGTGCCGTGGTAAGCTTTGTTTTGAGAGCCTCAAAGCTCCTATGACACTCCTCAGTCCAGTTCCCAGCGATGTCACGCTCTGATCTCCTTTTGGACTTGGTGCCTCCCAACTCAGCCACCGACGTATGTAGAGGGGCCGCCAATTTGGCAAAGCCCTCCACAAACCTACGGTAGTAACTGGCAAAACCAAGGAACGACCGGAGTCCAGAGATGGTAGTGGGGGGCTGCCAACTGGCTACCACCTCCTGTTTGCTGGGATCAGTAGAGACATCCTGGTCAGAAATCACATGGCCCAGGTAACGCACCTCTCGCTGGAAGAAAGCACACTTTGAGAGCTTAGCCTTTAAGCCTTCATGCTGTAGCTTGTGCGACAAGCTGCGCAACTCAGGTGTCCCGAGTTCCCGTGAAGCTCCGCTCGGCGGGGCATGTGTTCATCCGGCACGACGCGCATAGAGGCCCCCTGCAGCCCCCTTACGATGGGCCTTTCCGGGTCTTGGAACACGGGGACAAGCACTTGGTGGTCGACCTGGGTGGCAGGGCCGAGCACGTCTCGGTGGACCGGGTGAAGGCTGCTCACCTGGACTTGGACCAGCAGGTGGTGCTGGCTCGACCTCCGTGACGGGGCCGCCCCCCGGCCTCGACCCCTGTCACAGATTTGGGGCCTGCGGTTCCGGTCCCATCTCTTCCAGTGGCCGCCTCTTTTGGGGTCGCCTCCCCGGCTCCCATTTTTCGGAGTCTGGGTGGTCGTCTTGTCGTTCCTCCCCGCTGCACAGATTTTGTGTACGAGTGAATTCTGGGGGGGCTTGTGTGGTGACACGTTATAAGACATAATTCACCGTTGGGATTATTGTGTTGCAACTAGGACCCGTTAGTGAGGGTACCGGGGTTGTTGTCATTCCTGCTAGCTTGACATGCAGTAGCAGTAAATGTACTTACCTTGTCTGGTTGAATGGATAATAAAGTGTGGAAGTCCATTCTGAACACACCGCCTCTGACTCCCTTTCATCGGCTCTACAACATGTACATTTAAATACACATTTATTTATTTCATGGGAGTTTTATTTCATAATGACACATTTATTTATTTCAAGAAATTTTTATTACATAATGACACATTTATTTATTTCAGGGGACTTGTATTTCATAATGACACATTTCCATTTCCTATATGCAAATTGACGGGGCGTGGTTAGCTCACAGATCCAGACCAAAGCAATAGCACCACAACACTGACTCAATAGCTCTTGTTTCACACTCCAGTACTAACTACACAGGAAATATTGGTGAGTAATTACTATTATGCTCTGAAATAGTGATATTTAATCATTTTGGAGTGTATTTATTACTCATAGCTTCTAGAGTGCGATCAAAAATGCAGAGTCAATTCTATTGGAGTCAAACCATGACCACGCTGTAACGGAAGTGATCTCTGGGGCCGTAGACCTTAGGCAAGACACTTCACCTGAACTTGCTCCTGTGGGGTATTGTCCACAGTATCTGACCATTGCATGTATGATATATGTGTAATGTGTGTATATGTAAAAAGCGCTTTGAGTCATTGAAAAAGTGCTATAATAAATGTAAGGAATTATTGTTATTATTAGATCTCGGTCTCTTATATTATATAGCTTCATTATTGGCGAAGTATATTACTTTGTTCCACGCTAAAACATTGCACAGGAAGCATGTGAATCTATGTCATTTATGCATCTATTTGTCACGATCTGTCTATGTTTTAGTTTGTCTGTCTCTGTTTCCTGTTGTAGTTTGAAAAGTGTTCCCCCTCCCGTCTTGTCTGTTGCTGGTGATTGTGTTCACATGGGCCCCGTCTCAGGTCGGTTAAATTAAATCCTTGCTTCCCTCACTTGCGTCGTTTCCCTGCGTCTAGTCCCTCCCACCAGGGAAGCATGGAGGGACACAAGGAAACCACGAGAAGCAGGGAAATGAGTTTTAAGAGCAATGGGACGTCCTTTCCTCCGGAGCGTTACGTGAAGCGACGTCCGTTTGTGATGACGCTGCACAGCTGATCATCTGACAGCAGCTCTGTCCCCGTTATTTCCACACACACCCCCGCCTCTGTTAGTGCACATTTACTGAGACAAACATTTGTATCATCTGTTGTAGACCCCAATAAATAAAATAAAATAAGAACTAATTCTCAAAAAAGATAAACGCCATTCTTAAAAGGTATAAACGAACAATAGTTTGATTAATATTGATTAGAGTGCACAATAGAAATAAAATAATTGAGAGAAGAAAAAGAGATATATTATCTATCAAAACCCAGTTAGATTAACATTCATTGGATTGCACACTTTGTTTGTTTGTGTGGATATGTAGCACATTAACATTTTAATAGCACTTAATGACTGACTGAATGGAAATGACAATAAATGAAAATGTAAAACGAAAAAACGAAAATAGTCGACCTGAGACAGGGCCCTGGTGCCCTGTGTTTCTCCTCGCTCCTCACCTGTGTCTTGTTGGTTTGATTAGTCCTGTGTGTATTTAGGTTCTGTTTTCACATAATAGAGTAAAATGAACTCTAAATACAACTCTGAAAAATGAGTACATTTTACTCTATATAGGTTGGGACCAAATGTAATATTTTTAGAGTAACATTTTCTTCAATTTGAGTAAATTTTACTCAGAGAAATGTACTGTGTAGTAAGTGGTTTGCAAACTGCCAATAAACCAAACCGGTTCCGGTTCAAGAACCGTTCTTGTGCTTTTCTGGTGCTTAAACTGGTTCTTCTCTGGTTCTGAGTCCAGAGCCAGTTCCTGGCAACAGCCTGATTTAGCTCTGGTTCTTCCTGTTTCAGCCGCAGCGGAGCTGCCGGCTCTAAACACAGAAAACCAGTTCTTAGCTGACCCTACTTGGCTGCCCGGCAAGAAGAACCACGCTCACGTCGGAAGGGGGCTAGAATAACCTGAGCCATAATAACAGTTTATGGCGAGTACGGAAAATGAAAGTTGTAACAAGCAGTAGTGCTGAGCAAAGTGACTAGAACGCAACCACACACTTGTAAAAAAATAACACACTTTATAAAGTCAGGCAACACTAACCAGGCTTTGTGTGAATCTGTTTATTTGTACTTTACTTTGACCATCCGTTCGCTGTCATTGATCATTGTGGAGAGCAGGCAGAAGTGTTGTTTTGTATTATTACAGGTTGTGCTGTCGGACTATCACAAGTAGAATCATAATGAAAAGGTAAAATGTGCCTGTAGAAAATGGCTTATGCCACAATAGGATAGCAACAAGTAGTCAAGATAGTCAGTTTAGCTTCGGTTGCTGTTGCATAACTGCGGTCAACTCAGCCGTCTCTCGCGTTTGCTTGCTCAAATCAGCAGCTATTCATTTTTGAGTGCGCAATGAATAGTGCCTTTACTGTAATCGCTGTACAAGAGTAAAATAATGCATGTTTTTTTCTGCTTTATTTGCAATACAAGTCATTTGTACCATAGGTTCTTAATACAACTGACACTGTTTGACTCAGTCCTAGTTTGACTGCTACAATAAAATGAAGTTGTTACTGTGCACTTTTTGGGTAATACTCTCTCAAAGTCCACTCCTGAGAACAAAATCATGCCACTTCTGCATTGAGTCAGTGTTGTGGTGCTGTTGCATTGGTCTGGATCTGTGAGCTAACTACGCCCCGTTCATTTAAGCAATCATACACGAGAGGCCGTTCTTGCGGCAGGACCGAGGCGCTCGGTCCTGCCGCAGTACTGTCGTACCAATAATGACGTTCAAGAACGGCATCAAGTGTATGATTGCGATTCTATAACACAAACTATCATTGTAATCAACAATATCGTAAAATAATTTCATAATGTGGGCTAATTTGCTCCCAAACCTACGCTTTCTGCTTGAGTTAATCTCCGTCAGAAAGTAGTTCTTATAAAGTAGTTCCCTTGGTAACGCTAGCCGATCAATCGAACACTCCTGCTTCCCCGCTTACAGTTATTGATATAATTATAGTAAATAATATATTATTAACCAATTTATTGAAAACAATTTATTGACAAGAATTCTTGAATTAGGCTATTTATTTATTTATTTACATATTTAACATGTTGGCTTCAGAATGAAGGTGGATGTTCATGCATGCCATTAAAAGTGCAATTTTTTAAACAGCTCTCCATGAACTCCATGCCAGACTTTTTTGCATGTGGTGCTGTGGTGTTCACGGGTAGGTTATCGGAAGAGCTTTCCTCCAGTGGCCATTTCATGGCGTGTCCCGGACCGGCAAAAAGCGCGTTGCTCCACATCTTTCTGTTGTCCAGAGATGGAGCCCAGTAGCTGCGAAGCGATGACTCATTTTTATGCCCGCTAACGGACATGATTTCTCTGGCCTCCAACCCTGCCTCCGCCAGCCGCTGTATGCAGGTGCTTCTGACACAATGGTTTGTGTAACGCGTAGCAGTGCCAGCCTCTTCACTAATGCGGGTCATCATGGACCCCAGGCTGTTCATCCCCAAGGGCTCCATGCTATACCACACCGCATCCCCAGGCTTCACCGACTTCCTTGGATGGTGGTAGAAAGCCTTTGCTGATTCGGGCATTTGCTTTCTTGTTCCAGTTCGAAAAGCAAACTGCAGGCAGTTTGCTTTTCGGCCCAACGGTGTACCGTTTTTCTCAGACGCGGAGGGATACTGACTTGTTGTGAAAAGACACGTTCTATTTGACCGTTGTTTGATCGTGGAATCAAACACGCCTATTGACCAATCAGAGAGCTTGCTCACACCTATGTGTTATAGAATTGCATATAAGAAATGGAAATGTGTCCATTATGAACATACAAGTCCTCTGAAATAAAAAAATGTGTCATTATGAAATACAAGTCTCTTGAAATAAATAAATGTGTCATTATGAAATAAAAGTCCCTTGAAATAAATAAATGTGTATTTAAATGTACATGTATACATATTTATTGCCTTGTTTATTTATTTCATAGACATATTTATATATATATATATATATATATATATATGAATTTATTTATTTATGTATTTTTTATTTATTTTTTTGGCTTAAATGGCATTCCATAATAATCGTGCCAGAGAATGTCAGAGGATA
The DNA here is from genome assembly GCF_902827115.2 of Pseudochaenichthys georgianus. NCBI lineage: Eukaryota > Metazoa > Chordata > Actinopteri > Perciformes > Channichthyidae > Pseudochaenichthys > Pseudochaenichthys georgianus. Next base: position 12,394,418 of record NC_047511.1, on the reverse strand, counting down.
CTAAAGATTGAAAAAATCCTCCTAATTCTGATATTAAAGGTGGGATATGTAATTTATTTCAGAAACACTTTTTGTTATATTCCATGGAATGCTCTTAACATCCCGATAGCAATGAATATATTAAATGCTTTGACAATAAATACCTAAAAAATGTTCATCTGTAGAAGCCGTAGTGCTCAAACTTATCTCGTGCCTTCATTGGTCATGTGCGCGTTCGTGTGTGTTGGAGGAGGGGCTCTGTAAGGAAGTCTGAAGGAAGAGGCAGATTTTTTCCGGTTGTGTACTTTCAAATTCTAGCGCACTCGATCTGGTTTCTCCAAAATTACCTACCCCACCTTTAATGACATGGCATCAATCCACATTCACGTCAGGTTTTGCCAACTAAAAGATTGTATGGTTTGTTTGGTTGGAAAAGAAACTCCATTCAGTTCAGTTTTTCTCCACATGCAGTAGGCCTAAACGATGATAGATGGGTTTATACTTTGCTTCTTTGTTCATCCCGTATGGCTCCAGGTTCCTTAAGGACACTGTGTGCTTTCATTTGAGGAGTGTTTCTATCGTTGTATTTCATTTTTCATAAGAATCCGTGACTGAGCTCCGAGGTCCAAGCCCTTGAAATGTTGTCATGGACTGCAGCTTTTAACTGGCAGATGAGAGGTTGGATTAACATATGGCCTCAGCAGCACCCACAACTACTTCTGCAGTTACACCAGAACTATCCTTCGATATAACTCCGCTGAGGTTTAGCTGAATTAAATGTTAAACCCATTATGTTTAACTTGGGTACAGCTGAGTGCATGGGGGTTCTTAATAGTAGGAAGTAAATGGACTTTGTATTTAGGTCTTAGCTTGCCAACAGCATGCTGGGAGCAAATCAGCCCGTGGCAAGGATCAGAAAGGAAGAAAACGAAAAGGATTTAATAAATAAAAAACGTCTATGTCTTTTTCCTGAAACACAAGGTGCATGCAGGTGGTCTGGGAGAGAAACTCCCTCTGGAGGGAATTTTGGGATTTTAGTCTTTGTAGACCATTTACATGCACAAAACCATATAACACACTACAGGAAATGGAGAACCACAAAAAGCATAATAGAGCCTCTTTGAATATATATTTGTATATATTATTATTATTATATATTGTTTAGTTTAAACTGTTTATGAATCGTGATCAATCAAAACATGTTGAAAAAGTTCTGTGAAATTAAAAACATGTATGTTATCTTTAAATGAGACACAAGAAAGCTGAATCAACCATTGATTTTTACAGAAATTCCATAGAAAATCAATAAATTATTCTTACTGTCACTACATAATTTGTGTATTCTGTTGATGTGAGACAAGCAACTTGTTTTTCTATCAAATCATTTTCAGTGTTTCTGGAGTTGATTTGAAAACTTGGTGAAAACATTTTTCATTATCAACCACTGCAAACTGTAGAATGTGTACAGGTAAAAAACATATAAACAACATATAGCAACTTATTTATTATCAAAGAACCTTGAACCTTGTACTTTTAAATCAATAACCCTTTAGGTTTACTCCTTAGTTCTCTTCCTAATTCTATGTACCATTTTTTGTGTTACCCACCGAAAGAGAATTTTCATAAATTATTTGTAAATAATCTTCTGTCAGATTTAACCTGTGAAGAATGTGTTTGTTAGTTGGTTAAATAAAAACTTGTTTCTTCTCTGTCAGGTCACTGGTGCCCTTATGGGACTTGGCAGTGGTTTTAGATGGGCTCACTCGACCTCCATTTGAACCCCTGGAAGAAGCTGACATGAAACACCTGTCACTGAAGACAGTGCTGTTACTGGCTCTGGCATCTGCCAAGCGAGTCAGTGACATTCATGCGCTCTCTGTACATCCTTCATGCACTCAGTTTGCCCCGGGGCAAACAACAGTGTTGCTGAAGCCCAACCCTGCCTTTGTACTGATAGAGATTTTGAGGGACAACTGGTCCGCTTTCCAAATCTCTGCGCGTCCCTAACAAGCTGGTTATCATACAGGAAGGAATCCAGAACATACAAGTATCCGTTAAAAACAATAATCTATTTTAATGGTAATATAACAATGCAATACAATCAATACATTACCATACAAAGCCATATCATATCATATGCGTAATGTCAGGAGTATGCCTACTCCTGGCCCTTGTTCACAGGCTGCCACGACCTTCCGGTCCGGGCGGCGCGAGAAGAGAGAGACAGAACAAAAAGCTGAATAGGCTTTCATACCAACAGATACAGGAAGGGGTGGAGTTTACTCAGCCTCCACACACACACCCCCCCCCCCCCCCCCCCCACACATTCCAGAGACCTCAGATGTGTCTTAAAGGATATTTAAGATAACACAAATATTTCATCTCTCATATCTCCAACTTCTGGTTACACAAAATACAAAGTAATTAAACCCACACATATACTATTCAAGATATGTAGACTTCCCTGAAACATGACACGCTAGAGATCTTAAGCAGAATATACTCTTCCCCCCGCCTAGCACCCTGTCCTGCATGCCTACACCTCCCCCACAGGGCAATACAACCCTGTTTACTCTAAACAGCCCTTGTTTAGAGCCATTTTAGTCCTCACCTTTATGTAAGGATAAAACAGAGAAATCAATATAAAACACAAACACAGGTATTGTTTGAACAGTATTCACTTAACTGCTACTATTGATAATTACCAGAGAAACTCAAGGGACCTCTTTTAATATCTGGAAATTGCAACAAGACTTTCTGCCATTTCAAATGTAACACACTTCTTAAATATCAGATGCTGCAGTACCTAAGGTGGTTGGCTCATGTACCCCCATTGACATTGTGGCATTTCCTCTGCCGCTGTCTTCCTCTGAGGATCAGCGGCCGAATTTGCTGTGTCCAGTTTGTGCTTTACGCATCTATATGGACAGGTCAAAAGAGTTTCGTTGTAATGACCAACTCTTTGTATCCTGGGCTAACCCTCAGAAGGGCAAACCCGTTACCAGACAACAGCTCTCCCACTGGATTGTGGAAGCGATTGCTCTGGCTTATACGAGTCAGGGTTTGCAGGCACCAACGGGCCTGCATGCTCATTCTACTCGTGGACTGGCTACATCCTGGGCTTTGTTCAAGGGTGTTTCCATCCAAGACATTTGTGCAGCAGCGAGCTGGTCCTCGCCGCTCACTTTTGTCCGCTTTTACAGGCTAGATGTCTCTGCTCCAAGTGTGGCCCGCGCAGTGCTGGGTCTCGTGTTGAGACAGAGTTCTACTAAGTTCTAGTTGTTTTTGGTGATTTTCGAGATAAGCATGTCTAGCAATACGGGAGTTTCAATTTCACATAGTGAGACATCGAACGGAGTGTTATGAATGAGAACTATAGGTTACTTACGTAACCCCAGGTCTCGGAGTAACATGAAGTGAGATGTCTCACCAGACGGCCCTTCTTGCTAAGGCGAAGCGAGAAGAGGTGCTTATTTTGAATGACGCTGCGTCGTAGCGCAAGCTACTTAAAGGGTGGGTAGATTCCCTGACGTTGACGTCAAGATCACCAGCCAATCAGGATTGGCGTAATGAGATTGATGCTTCTGTTTGCATACGCGTTGAGGCGCATCCCATAGTGAGACATCTCATTTCATGTTACTCTGAGACTGGGGTTACGTAAGTAACCTATAGTTTTAGTTAGTCATTTGTTAGGATGTTTTTATCACACATAGAAGCTTGTGACATCTAGAGCCCCACTCTAGATGATATTGACTTATTTTATGTTGTGGAACATCCAAGGGAACCATAAGTGGTGTAATGTTAAGTCTTTTCCGGGTCCTGGACTCATCACTGCACCACTCCATAATGGAGGGAACACCAGAGGGAACAGCAACAAAAACTAATAAGGACTGTCAGAGTAACAGAGATCTAAAATTAATAATTGGACTCAACGTTGTTGTGAAGGCAGGAATTTCTTTAAATGGGAAATATGATGCAACCACACTAAAAGCATGAGTGTCTATAACCGTGTCGTAATGGTAAGAGTTTTGTGAAGGTTATACTTTTATGACAGTTTAAACTTTGGAAAACGGTTTTAGGTGACTCATATCTCCTCTGATCAGTTGACGTCTTGAAGAAAACCTTGTGTGGACCTCTGAGTCTCAAGTGTTTAAGGGGATCTGTGGCCTGTCTTTATTAGATTGTTGTTTTTTCACACCTGAATAGAGTCTGAAAACGAATTCCAGTGCCACAGTATTCCACAGGGAGCAGGACAAAACAAGTTATTAAGTGTGTTCTCTGAACTGTGAATGACACCTTTACCTGGAGGAGTCAAGTCAAGTGCATACAAAACGGTTATACAAGAACTCTGGTTTATGTTTAGCAAGTAAATGAAACATCTAAAGTTATGGCCATTTTTTAGCTTGGTCATTATGCAGCTGTGATTGTTGAAAAGATGACGCACTTACAATAGATTGTGTTGTTTGAAGAAAGGATGTGATGTGCCTGCAGGTTATTCAAAGGCTGAGATTTCAAACTTTTCTGTGAATTTGAATACAAATGTAAGCGCACCTTTAGTTGTTTTCACACTTCTTTCGTCTAGTACTGTATAATGAAGATGATGTGAAGAATAAAGCAAGAATTAGGCCCATCAAAAAAAAGACAACTTTAGGTTTGTTTCAGATCCAACTTCACGCTTAACTTCATCTACCTGAACATTGTCAACTTTAATCTTTCATATCTATGCATTGTCCTTTCCCTGCTTTTCCCATCATGATTTATTTCCTTTCTGTTTATTTTCTATTGCCTTCCATCTTTGTATGCCTTTGCATCAGTGACAGGCAGAATGTTTTTTTTTTTTATGCAATAGCTCAGAAACACCAGGAGGAAATGTCTGGCTCCAATTGGACTTAAGGATGTACTGATTTGATGTTGGTGGTCAGAGGTCAAGGGCACTTTGTGTTCATGTCCATCCTGTTCTCATTAATCCGTTTTTTCCCCAAAATATTATTGAGGGAAAGTCTTAAAAACGTCAAAATTCTTGATTTATTTCTTTATTTGATGTATTGCTTTGGAACAGAAGGGGAGAAAGTGACCATATTTCACATTTGGCCAGATACTGAACTCTTGAAACCAATCTTTGTTTTCTCCAGGGTCTTCACAATCTGTACAACAAACATCCTCCTCTATCTTTAGACCTTCGAACAACTCCCTGTCAAATCTGCCATGGTTTGATATAAAGACGGGCAGAATTGTTATTGAAAATAGCTTTGAATTTGTCCCTTGTTCCCTTATGCACCGCCGCATCTCCACTATCCAGGGTCATCACTATCCAGCTGGCCTCACTTAGCAGCCTTTTGAGACTGCCGACCTTAACAACCTTGCTGCCAGATTTGGGGTGTTGGGCATTTTTTTGTTCCTGCCTCTTTGAATAGAACCCAATTAACAACTATCAAACTGCATTCAGACCATTGATGTAGTATTAACAAGCTGATCTTATACTTGACATTTTGGTGGAGGTCACACTGGCGCTACCCGTGACTATCTACAGCAGGGGTGCCCAACCTTTTTTGAACCGAGAGCTACTTTTAAAGTTGCCAGTCTGCCGAGATCTACCAGTCCAAATAGAGAGGCGTAGCCATTACTGACAGCCTACTACCAGGTAAATACACACTTCTACTTGTATAAAACTGACCTTTGTACGATTAATACTTCATAAAATACTGCAGATCCTTTATCTCACCTCTTTCTAATCTACACACATACAAGTATTTAACTGAAGTTACACAACAGTGTTGTTGATACAGAGTTGGAGTTTATTCACACGTCACACTACTGTGGGTAATGTTTTCAAGAAACATTGAACAGTGCTGCCACATATGACACGGGAAAAAAAGAAAAGACTCTGAACCCTTTCTTTGCCATTATATAAAAATAGTGTTGCTACAAAAGTATAAATTAGGCTTACTAATAAGACAACTCAGATCTGAAGCTACACAGGAATCTGCTGCCAAAGTGCAATACAAAAGACAACATTAATAGAATCAAACCCTTTTTTTGTTGCATTTTAATAGAGTATAAAAAAGAAAATGCCTTTAAAAATAGGATGCAAGCAACACTAGTTTCTTAACCTGAATTGATAACAGACTATAATCAATTTAAGTTTGCATTCTTATACCATTTTGTACAATAATTATAATGAATACGTTCAAACAAACTAAAACTTACAGCTGATTAATAACGTTAATCAGTTAACCTAACTTGTTAGTTAACCTAACTTGAGTTTTTATTATATCAAAAACCTGTTGAAATGCTACTGTTATTTTTACTGTCCCCCAGAAGCGTGTCGGCAGCCTCCAGGAATGCTTCTTTCACAACTTCGCCGTCTTTGAAAGACTTAATGTGTTTCGCAAGAACGTGACAGACACGATAAGATGCTATGGTAGCAGCCTTGCTCTTGTTGTTGGGCCTGGTGAAAATGGACTGCTGTCCTTTCAGGCCCCTCCCCTTTTGGGAGCGTAGGGCAGAATTAGGAGGGAATTCCGTCTCGTAGCGTTTGTGCACTGTTTTGAAATGCCGCTCCTAAATTACCCTTCTTCGATAAAGCCACGCTCGCATTGCAGATGAGACAGATGGACTTTGAATTGGAATAGATACAAAAATAATCATCCTCCCACTCGGAGTGAAATTATATATTTTGGGCTTTTTTGCTTCTGCCATAATTGCGGTCTTGTGTGTATGCGGACTGTCACTCCTGACAACGTCAGCAAAATAGTGTCCACTGCCCACCAGCCACGCCCCCACACAGTGGGGTCACGCCGGCCAATCACAAAGCTTTGGTGCGTCAAGTGCATTATTCTGGCACGGGAAGATTATGTTATAGGACATTAACGATAAAACAGAATATTGTTGTTCTATTTTTAGACACATTTCACGATCGACTGGGAATCTCCCCGCGATCGACTGGTTGGGCACCCCTGATCTACAGCGATAGTGTTATTACAAATCAAGACAGGCCGGGGGATAGTCAGTTCGCAATTTAATTTCAATAGAGATCACTACAACATAATAAAATACATTTTGACATAACATCACGATGTAACATTTTCAATTCTTTTAATAATGTGAGCTTATTTTATTTAATGTTTTAAACAAAAATTCTGACTAAATGTTGAACAATTGTGTCTTTTACAGTGAATTCCATAAAATTCCTGTGTGTGCCTGTGTGATGCGTTCTTAGTTCACTTGAAGGTCATTTGGCCACAACATAGATTCACCAGCCATACAATATTTCAGAGGGTCCTAAACCAGCAAAGACACCCTGCTGGGACAACACCAACAGTTAGATTTGAGGATTTGTCTGCAAACCGGACAGATAGGGCAGAGTGGGGTAAAATGAGCTAGTGGGTAAGTTGACCCACCCCCCTTTATCTGGGGAACTGAGCACATTTGTTGTCATGTGACCATACATTCAGGAAGCATCCATCATGTATATGTGGCTGTGATGGAGAGAAGCACATGGTAAAGTGGTTAATGTGAGTTTGTTCACAATAAACCATGTGCTGCTTGTCAAAGTACATTTTCAACACTGGATGGATGGATGTAATTACTGTTATGTCAAAGCGAAATGATCAAGGTCTGGAGATATGTATCTTACACGTTGGGTTATTTAGCAAAGTGTAAAACCTTGTGAATGATTTAGCTAAGTAAGTGTATGAAGGACAACACTACACCGTCTCTTTCCAGAAAAGTGGGCTGTGGGGTAAAATGAGCCATTGGTTCAACGTAGTCTTCCATGAGGTACTGAAATCAAGTTAGTTCTCTGTAGTATACAACTAATTTGTTTTTTTATGTTTTAAACATTGTAGAAACAACAACATTCCTGAACCAAACAACTGCAAAGAGAATTGTTTAGCAGGTAGGGTGTGCAAGAGATCACATGATTTAGTTTGTCAGCTAAGGGTGACTGGTCTTGTGTAGCTTAATACAATATCTTGATAGAATGAATTCTATTCTTTTATGTCTTATTTGTTTAATAATTTTAAGGCACGCCACCATCTTTCCTGCCATATGCCTGAAGCAACATCTTTAGGAAGGGCTACAGCCTTCAATAAAACTACAGGGGAGCAGTTATTTGACATTCTGACTAAAGTAAAAGACAGATGAGAATTGATAACATGAATAACTATCAATGACTAGCCTATATAAATCAGTAATGTACAACAGACTGGTACACGTGTTTACCTATCAGCTATACTTACAAGAATGTCTGGGCTGTTTAGTTGGCTGTTTAGTTCATTCTGAATCTGATCTGCCTCATTCATGTTTATTTTACTTGCATGAATTCCCTCCAAACATGAATTATAATGTTGACGAGGTGTCACTACAGCCAGTGATGTACCTGAACGCGTTCAATGAACGATCGTTCATGAACGATCGTTCATGATTTTTGGGCGAACGTGAACTGAACGTACTGTATTTCCGCTAGATGAACGTAATTGAGAACGCGTTCATTCTCAGCGGTGTTAACGGCGTTCAAAAGTGCGTTCATTCTCAGCACTGTATTATAACGGCGTTCAAAAGTGTACCAGATTTCATATGCCTTTCAGCCGAAAACCCAGTTAAAACACACCGTAAACAGGCTTCAAAATAATGCGGAAAACCACCCAATTTGGCAACAGCAAGCTGCCTGTGACGCGTACGCGCCTGTCACCCCTGGCTGTCGCACTAAAATATAAATACTAAATATATCAGACTCCTCACAACAAACAATGTGGAACCGGCGAGCATTGAATGAATGAATTAGTATGGACGAAGCCGAGAGCAGCTGCAGGAGCACTCGCTCAGAGTGAGACTCTACGGCAGGGGTGGGGAACCTCCGGCCTCCGGGCCGTATACGGCCCGCGAGATAATTTGGTACGGCCCTCGAGGTAATTTATAAACACACACGCAAAAAATAAAAAAATGAAAGAAATCTAGACCGCAAAATAATTAAACAAGCAAGTGCCTGTTTTTTCCTGGCCAAGATCAGGGTCCTTGAACACAACACGAGCCTAACGTGTCATCACGTGGTATATGTCTCGACTGACAGGGTGCAGTTCTGACGGAGAGCACCAGAACGCCGCTCCAGCACTTCAGAAATGGCAGAAAGTGCCGCAGTTTCTGCGTGTCTGTGTCTTTAGTTGAAAGCCCAGTGGCGATCTGCTCATCTGTCATACAGTCAATAACTTTGTTGTTATCATTAGCATCTGGTTAGCTAGCTATGCTAACGAATATAAGAAGCTTTGTCTACAACCAGTGAGGTAAAGGCACATCTTTATATGATCATTATAGTTATAAAAAAAAAGAGAATAAAGTAAACAGGTATAAAATACTATATGACAGTTATTAATAAAGAAGAATACAGTTTGAAAGGGGAGTGATTTGTCAAATATCCATAAATTAAAAGAAAATCTGCTTACAGTTGTGTTTGGGTGTTGAGAGATGTGTCCATAGCTCTCCTAATGTTGCTCTCAAAGTGCACCAGATTGATGCTTTTAACTTCAACATTTTAAAAAAATCTTCCCAGGGGAGCATGCCCCCCAGACCCCCCTAGAGGAGGTTAGGTCCCCCCCCCCCCACTTAAATCATGTTCACATGAATAGGAAACTAAATACATTTGCACACATCTTGTGTCCATATATTTCTGTTTTGGTGGTCACGCCACACCCTGCACATGCATGCATACGCGAGTCATGGTGAGATATCTGGATTAAGAGGTTGCTTTTTCTTTGCACAGAATGAATGAATGGGCTGTGATTTTAGTTTTTTTTAAGCAGAGGTCAATAACTTGTACGGCCCTCTGAGGATATTGTAAAAATTGAAATGGCCCATTAACATCGTACAGGAGACAAATAATAGCTCGCAGCAACATATTGAAAAAAGAACTATGAACTATAAATTAGTTCATTTTTGAAACCATGAACTTTAGTTCAACATTTTGAATTATGAACTATGAACTGAACTAGTTCATTTTAAAATGTGTGAACTGTGAACTGAACTAGTTAATTTAGAAAGTGAACTTTCCCAACACTGACTACAGCGCAGACACCAAAGCAGGTAGTGGAAGAGAAAGGATGATATTTTGTTTTAACTTATGTTCAGGTTAAACTTGAAAAAGTAAATTGGTCAATTTACCCCCAGATGGCCCAATTTACCCCATGACGTGGATCAACTTACCCCTTAGATGGGGAAAGTTAAGCCACAAGACCTTTGAGGAGTCATATTTTCATGGCCCTTTTTTTTTAGATACATTATTTTCATTATGATTGACAGAAGACATCCTAAAGTTTGCCTCCATATATTGTTTACAGAACACTAGTTACCCAAAGGGATTAAATATTGTAAACCTTAGATTAGTTATTTCCCAAAGTAGTTTTCCACGAAATAAAATAAATGCTAAAGTTTAAAAATTGAGGCTTGGACACCAGATGTGAAATTTAAATAAGAATATTTGTTTAAATTAAAGGTTCAGTTTCTGGAAATGATGTAACTTAAACCTGTCAGTTGTTCATGTATTTAATCAACCCTCATAAAGCCTTTCCGTAGTCAAGCTGTTAAAACTCCTAGTTAAGGCACAGACATTGTTTTTAAATTCTAGTTCAAGCACTTATGAAAGTCACCATGGTAACAACAAGGACGTCTGCCACTGTGGGTGACAGACTTTCTGCATTGTCAACAGGTACTTCGACACATAGCCTGAGAATAGCCAGAACATACAAGTATCCGTTAAAAACAATAATCTATTTTAATGGTAATATAACAATGCAATACAATCAATACATTACCATACAAAGCCATATCATATCATATGCGTAATGTCAGGAGTATGCCTACTCCTGGCCCTTGTTCACAGGCTGCCACGACCTTCCGGTCCGGGCGGCGCGAGAAGAGAGAGACAGAACAAAAAGCTGAATAGGCTTTCATACCAACAGATACAGGAAGGGGTGGAGTTTACTCAGCCTCCCACACACACCCCCCCCCCCCCCCCCCCACACATTCCAGAGACCTCAGATGTGTCTTAAAGGATATTTAAGATAACACAAATATTTCATCTCTCATATCTCCAACTTCTGGTTACACAAAATACAAAGTAATTAAACCCACACATATACTATTCAAGATATGTAGACTTCCCTGAAACATGACACGCTAGAGATCTTAAGCAGAATATACTCTTCCCCCCGCCTAGCACCCTGTCCTGCATGCCTACACCTCCCCCACAGGGCAATACAACCCTGTTTACTCTAAACAGCCCTTGTTTAGAGCCATTTTAGTCCTCACCTTTATGTAAGGATAAAACAGAGAAATCAATATAAAACACAAACACAGGTATTGTTTGAACAGTATTCACTTAACTGCTACTATTGATAATTACCAGAGAAACTCAAGGGACCTCTTTTAATATCTGGAAATTGCAACAAGACTTTCTGCCATTTCAAATGTAACACACTTCTTAAATATCAGATGCTGCAGTACCTAAGGTGGTTGGCTCATGTACCCCCATTGACATTGTGGCATTTCCTCTGCCGCTGTCTTCCTCTGAGGATCAGCGGCCGAATTTGCTGTGTCCAGTTTGTGCTTTACGCATCTATATGGACAGGTCAAAAGAGTTTCGTTGTAATGACCAACTCTTTGTATCCTGGGCTAACCCTCAGAAGGGCAAACCCGTTACCAGACAACAGCTCTCCCACTGGATTGTGGAAGCGATTGCTCTGGCTTATACGAGTCAGGGTTTGCAGGCACCAACGGGCCTGCATGCTCATTCTACTCGTGGACTGGCTACATCCTGGGCTTTGTTCAAGGGTGTTTCCATCCAAGACATTTGTGCAGCAGCGAGCTGGTCCTCGCCGCTCACTTTTGTCCGCTTTTACAGGCTAGATGTCTCTGCTCCAAGTGTGGCCCGCGCAGTGCTGGGTCTCGTGTTGAGACAGAGTTCTACTAAGTTCTAGTTGTTTTTGGTGATTTTCGAGATAAGCATGTCTAGCAATACGGGAGTTTCAATTTCACATAGTGAGACATCGAACGGAGTGTTATGAATGAGAACTATAGGTTACTTACGTAACCCCAGGGCTCGGAGTAACATGAAGTGAGATGTCTCACCAGACGGCCCTTCTTGCTAAGGCGAAGCGAGAAGAGGTGCTTATTTTGAATGACGCTGCGTCGTAGTGCAAGCTACTTAAAGGGTGGGTAGATTCCCTGACGTTGACGTCAAGATCACCAGCCAATCAGGATTGGCGTAATGAGATTGATGCTTCTGTTTGCATACGCGTTGAGGCGCATCCCATAGTGAGACATCTCATTTCATGTTACTCTGAGACTGGGGTTACGTAAGTAACCTATAGTTTTAGTTAGTCATTTGTTAGGATGTTTTTATCACACATAGAAGCTTGTGACATCTAGAGCCCCACTCTAGATGATATTGACTTATTTTATGTTGTGGAACATCCAAGGGAACCATAAGTGGTGTAATGTTAAGTCTTTTCCGGGTCCTGGACTCATCACTGCACCACTCCATAATGGAGGGAACACCAGAGGGAACAGCAACAAAAACTAATAAGGACTGTCAGAGTAACAGAGATCTAAAATTAATAATTGGACTCAACGTTGTTGTGAAGGCAGGAATTTCTTTAAATGGGAAATATGATGCAACCACACTAAAAGCATGAGTGTCTATAACCGTGTCGTAATGGTAAGAGTTTTGTGAAGGTTATACTTTTATGACAGTTTAAACTTTGGAAAACGGTTTTAGGTGACTCATATCTCCTCTGATCAGTTGACGTCTTGAAGAAAACCTTGTGTGGACCTCTGAGTCTCAAGTGTTTAAGGGGATCTGTGGCCTGTCTTTATTAGATTGTTGTTTTTTCACACCTGAATAGAGTCTGAAAACGAATTCCAGTGCCACAGTATTCCACAGGGAGCAGGAAAAACAAGTTATTAAGTGTGTTCTCTGAACTGTGAATGACACCTTTACCTGGAGGAGTCAAGTCAAGTGCATACAAAACGGTTATACAAGAACTCTGGTTTATGTTTAGCAAGTAAATGAAACATCTAAAGTTATGGCCATTTTTTAGCTTGGTCATTATGCAGCTGTGATTGTTGAAAAGATGACGCACTTACAATAGATTGTGTTGTTTGAAGAAAGGATGTGATGTCCTGCAGGTTATTCAAAGGCTGAGATTTCAAACTTTTCTGTGAATTTGAATACAAATGTAAGCGCACCTTTAGTTGTTTTCACACTTCTTTCGTCTAGTACTGTATAATGAAGATGATGTGAAGAATAAAGCAGAATTAGGCCCATCAAAAAAAAGACAACTTTAGGTTTGTTTCAGATCCAACTTCACGCTTAACTTCATCTACCTGAACATTGTCAACTTTAATCTTTCATATCTATGCATTGTCCTTTCCCTGCTTTTCCCATCATGATTTATTTCCTTTCTGTTTATTTTCTATTGCCTTCCATCTTTGTATGCCTTTGCATCAGTGACAGGCAGAATGTTTTTTTTTTTATGCAATAGCTCAGAAACACCAGGAGGAAATGTCTGGCTCCAATTGGACTTAAGGATGTACTGATTTGATGTTGGTGGTCAGAGGTCAAGGGCACTTTGTGTTCATGTCCATCCTGTTCTCATTAATCCGTTTTTTCCCCAAAATATTATTGAGGGAAAGTCTTAAAAACGTCAAAATTCTTGATTTATTTCTTTATTTGATGTATTGCTTTGGAACAGAAGGGGAGAAAGTGACCATATTTCACATTTGGCCAGATACTGAACTCTTGAAACCAATCTTTGTTTTCTCCAGGGTCTTCACAATCTGTACAACAAACATCCTCCTCTATCTTTAGACCTTCGAACAACTCCCTGTCAAATCTGCCATGGTTTGATATAAAGACGGGCAGAATTGTTATTGAAAATAGCTTTGAATTTGTCCCTTGTTCCCTTATGCACCGCCGCATCTCCACTATCCAGGGTCATCACTATCCAGCTGGCCTCACTTAGCAGCCTTTTGAGACTGCCGACCTTAACAACCTTGCTGCCAGATTTGGGGTGTTGGGCATTTTTTTGTTCCTGCCTCTTTGAATAGAACCCAATTAACAAACTATCAAACTGCATTCAGACCATTGATGTAGTATTAACAAGCTGATCTTATACTTGACATTTTGGTGGAGGTCACACTGGCGCTACCGTGACTATCTACAGCAGGGGTGCCCAACCTTTTTTGAACCGAGAGCTACTTTTAAAGTTGCCAGTCTGCCGAGATCTACCAGTCCAAATAGAGAGGCGTAGCCATTACTGACAGCCTACTACCAGGTAAATACACACTTCTACTTGTATAAAACTGACCTTTGTACGATTAATACTTCATAAAATACTGCGGATCCTTTATCTCACCTCTTTCTAATCTACACACATACAAGTATTTAACTGAAGTTACACAACAGTGTTGTTGATACAGAGTTGGAGTTTATTCACACGTCACACTACTGTGGGTAATGTTTTCAAGAAACATTGAACAGTGCTGCCACATATGACACGGGAAAAAAAGAAAATACTCTGAACCCTTTCTTTGCCATTATATAAAAATAGTGTTGCTACAAAAGTATAAATTAGGCTTACTAATAAGACAACTCAGATCTGAAGCTACACAGGAATCTGCTGCCAAAGTGCAATACAAAAGACAACATTAATAGAATCAAACCCTTTTTTTGTTGCATTTTAATAGAGTATAAAAAGAAATGCCTTTAAAATAGGATGCAAGCAACACTAGTTTCTTAACCTGAATTGATAACAGACTATAATCAATTTAAGTTTGCATTCTTATACCATTTTGTACAATAATTATAATGAATACGTTCAAACAAACTAAAACTTACAGCTGATTAATAACGTTAATCAGTTAACCTAACTTGTTAGTTAACCTAACTTGAGTTTTTATTATATCAAAAACCTGTTGAAATGCTACTGTTATTTTTACTGTCCCCCAGAAGCGTGTCGGCAGCCTCCAGGAATGCTTCTTTCACAACTTCGCCGTCTTTGAAAGACTTAATGTGTTTCGCAAGAACGTGACTGACACGATAAGATGCTATGGTAGCAGCCTTGCTCTTGTTGTTGGGCCTGGTGAAAATGGACTGCTGTCCTTTCAGGCCCCTCCCCTTTTGGGAGCGTAGGGCAGAATTAGGAGGGAATTCCGTCTCGTAGCGTTTGTGCACTGTTTTGAAATGCCGCTCCTAAATTACCCTTCTTCGATAAAGCCACGCTCGCATTGCAGATGAGACAGATGGACTTTGAATTGGAATAGATACAAAAATAATCATCCTCCCACTCGGAGTGAAATTATATATTTTGGGCTTTTTTGCTTCTGCCATAATTGCGGTCTTGTGTGTATGCGGACTGTCACTCCTGACAACGTCAGCAAAATAGTGTCCACTGCCCACCAGCCACGCCCCCACACAGTGGGGTCACGCCGGCCAATCACAAAGCTTTGGTGCGTCAAGTGCATTATTCTGGCACGGGAAGATTATGTTATAGGACATTAACGATAAAACAGAATATTGTTGTTCTATTTTTAGACACATTTCACGATCGACTGGGAATCTCCCCGCGATCGACTGGTTGGGCACCCCTGATCTACAGCGATAGTGTTATTACAAATCAAGACAGGCCGGGGATAGTCAGTTCGCAATTTAATTTCAATAGAGATCACTACAACATAATAAAATACATTTTGACATAACATCAACGATGTAACATTTTCAATTCTTTTAATAATGTGAGCTTATTTTATTTAATGTTTTAAACAAAAATTCTGACTAAATGTTGAACAATTGTGTCTTTTACAGTGAATTCCATAAAATTCCTGTGTGTGCCTGTGTGATGCGTTCTTAGTTCACTTGAAGGTCATTTGGCCACAACATAGATTCACCAGCCATACAATATTTCAGAGGGTCTAAACCAGCAAAGACACCCTGCTGGGACAACACCAACAGTTAGATTTGAGGATTTGTCTGCAACCGGACAGATAGGGCAGAGTGGGGTAAAATGAGCTAGTGGGTAAGTTGACCCACCCCCTTTATCTGGGGAACTGAGCACATTTGTTGTCATGTGACCATACATTCAGGAAGCATCCATCATGTATATGTGGCTGTGATGGAGAGAAGCACATGGTAAAGTGGTTAATGTGAGTTGTTCACAATAAACCATGTGCTGCTTGTCAAAGTACATTTTCAACACTGGATGGATGGATGTAATTACTGTTATGTCAAAGCGAAATGATCAAGGTCTGGAGATATGTATCTTACACGTTGGTTATTTAGCAAAGTGTAAAACCTTGTGAATGATTTAGCTAAAGATAAGTGTATGAAGGACAACACTACACCGTCTCTTTCCAGAAAAGTGGCTGTGGGGTAAAATGAGCCATTGGTTCAACGTAGCCTTCCATGAGGTACTGAAATCAAGTTAGTTCTCTGTAGTATACAACTAATTTGTTTTTTTATGTTTTAAACATTGTAGAAACAACAACATTCCTGAACCAAACAACTGCAAAGAGAATTGTTTAGCAGGTAGGGTGTGCAAGAGATCACATGATTTAGTTTGTCAGCTAAGGGTGACTGGTCTTGTGTAGCTTAATACAATATCTTGATAGAATGAATTCTATTCTTTTATGTCTTATTTGTTTAATAATTTTAAGGCACGCCACCATCTTTCCTGCCATATGCCTGAAGCAACATCTTTAGGAAGGGCTACAGCCTTCAATAAAACTACAGGGGAGCAGTTATTTGACATTCTGACTAAAGTAAAAGACAGATGAGAATTGATAACATGAATAACTATCAATGACTAGCCTATATAAATCAGTAATGTACAACAGACTGGTACACGTGTTTACCTATCAGCTATACTTACAAGAATGTCTGGGCTGTTTAGTTGGCTGTTTAGTTCATTCTGAATCTGATCTGCCTCATTCATGTTTATTTTACTTGCATGAATTCCCTCCAAACATGAATTATAATGTTGACGAGGTGTCACTACAGCCAGTGATGTACCTGAACGCGTTCAATGAACGATCGTTCATGAACGCGTTCATATTTTGGGCGAACGTGAACTGAACGTACTGTATTTCCGCTAGATGAACGTAATTGAGAACGCGTTCATTCTCAGCGGTGTATAACGGCGTTCAAAAGTGCGTTCATTCTCAGCACTGTATTATAACGGCGTTCAAAAGTGTACCAGATTTCATATGCCTTTCAGCCGAAAACCCAGTTAAAACACACCGTAAACAGGCTTCAAAATAATGCGGAAAACCACCCAATTTGGCAACAGCAAGCTGCCTGTGACGCGTACGCGCCTGTCACCCCTGGCTGTCGCACTAAAATATAAATATACTAAATATATCAGACTCCTCACAACAAACAATGTGGAACCGGCGAGCATTGAATGAATGAATTAGTATGGACGAAGCCGAGAGCAGCTGCAGGAGCACTCGCTCAGAGTGAGACTCTACGGCAGGGGTGGGGAACCTCCGGCCTCCGGGCCGTATACGGCCCGCGAGATAATTTGGTACGGCCCTCGAGGTAATTTATAAACACACGCAAAAAATAAAAAAATGAAAGAAATCTAGACCGCAAAATAATTAAACAAGCAAGTGCCTGTTTTTCCTGGCCAAGATCAGGGTCCTTGAACACAACACGAGCCTAACGTGTCATCACGTGGTATATGTCTCGACTGACAGGGGTGCAGTTCTGACGGAGAGCACCAGAACGCCGCTCCAGCACTTCAGAAATGGCAGAAAGTGCCGCAGTTTCTGCGTGTCTGTGTCTTTAGTTGAAAGCCCAGTGGCGATCTGCTCATCTGTCATACAGTCAATAACTTTGTTGTTATCATTAGCATCTGGTTAGCTAGCTATGCTAACGAATATAAGAAGCTTTGTCTACAACCAGTGAGGTAAAGGCACATCTTTATATGATCATTATAGTTATAAAAAAAATAAGAGAATAAAGTAAACAGGTATAAAATACTATATGATAGTTATTAATAAAGAAGAATACAGTTTGAAAGGGGAGTGATTTGTCAAATATCCATAAATTAAAAGAAAATCTGCTTACAGTTGTGTTTGGGTGTTGAGAGATGTGTCCATAGCTCTCCTAATGTTGCTCTCAAAGTGCACCAGATTGATGCTTTTAACTTCAACATTTTAAAAAAATCTTCCCAGGGGAGCATGCCCCCCAGACCCCCCTAGAGGAGGTTAGGTCCCCCCCCCCCCCACTTAAATCATGTTCACATGAATAGGAAACTAAATACATTTGCACACATCTTGTGTCCATATATTTCTGTTTTGGTGGTCACGCCACACCCTGCACATGCATGCATACGCGAGTCATGGTGAGATATCTGGATTAAGAGGTTGCTTTTTCTTTGCACAGAATGAAATGAATGGGCTGTGATTTTAGTTTTTTTTAAGCAGAGGTCAATAACTTGTACGGCCCTCTGAGGATATTGTAAAAATTGAAATGGCCCATTAACATCGTACAGGAGACAAATAATAGCTCGCAGCAACATATTGAAAAAAGAACTATGAACTATAAATTAGTTCATTTTTGAAACCATGAACTTTAGTTCAACATTTTGAATTATGAACTATGAACTGAACTAGTTCATTTTAAAATGTGTGAACTGTGAACTGAACTAGTTAATTTAGAAAGTGAACTTTCCCAACACTGACTACAGCGCAGACACCAAAGCAGGTAGTGGAAGAGAAAGGATGATATTTTGTTTTAACTTATGTTCAGGTTAAACTTGAAAAAGTAAATTGGTCAATTTACCCCCAGATGGCCCAATTTACCCCATGACGTGGATCAACTTACCCCTTAGATGGGGAAAGTTAAGCCACAAGACCTTTGAGGAGTCATATTTTCATGGCCCTTTTTTTTTAGATACATTATTTTCATTATGATTGACAGAAGACATCCTAAAGTTTGCCTCCATATATTGTTTACAGAACACTAGTTACCCAAAGGGATTAAATATTGTAAACCTTAGATTAGTTATTTCCCAAAGTAGTTTTCCACGAAATAAAATAAATGCTAAAGTTTAAAAATTGAGGCTTGGACACCAGATGTGAAATTTAAATAAGAATATTTGTTTAAATTAAAGGTTCAGTTTCTGGAAATGATGTAACTTAAACCTGTCAGTTGTTCATGTATTTAATCAACCCTCATAAAGCCTTTCCGTAGTCAAGCTGTTAAAACTCCTAGTTAAGGCACAGACATTGTTTTTAAATTCTAGTTCAAGCACTTATGAAAGTCACCATGGTAACAACAAGGACGTCTGCCACTGTGGGTGACAGACTTTCTGCATTGTCAACAGGTACTTCGACACATAGCCTGAGAATAGAGTGGGGATGGTTTGAACAGCTGGGATTTATGTAAAAAGTGTCAAAAAAAATGGTGGTTACGGGGCTCTTTGTGGGTGTTTGTCACGGATATACACTTTGGGATGCATGGACTATGGTTT